>NC_041383.1:67116521-67142371 GCF_002162155.2 Triticum dicoccoides
CCATATAGAAGTTGGAATACAATAGGTTTAACACCAATATAAATAAAGAATGAGTTCATTACAATACCTTATGTGGTGGTTTTTCTTTCTTGCACTAACAAAGCTTATGAGATTTCCTGTTGAGTTTGTGTTGTGAAGTTTTCAAGTTTTGGGTAAAGATTTGATGGACTATGGAATAAGGAGTGGCAAGAGCCTAAGATTGGGGATGCCCATGGCACCCCAAGATATTCAAGGGCAACCAAAAGCCTAAGTGTGGGGATGCCCCAGAAGGCATCCCCTCTTTCATCTTCGTCTATCGGTAACTTTACTTGGAGCTATATTTTTATTTGCCACATGATATGTGTTTTGCTTGGAGCGTCTTGTATGATATGAGTCTTTGCGTTTTAGTTTACCACAATCATCCTTGCTGTACACACCTTTTGGGAGAGATACACTTGATTTGGAATTTATTAAAATACTCTATGTGCTTCACTTATATCTTTTGAGCTAGATAATTTTTGCTCTAGTGCTTCACTTATATCTTTTAGAGCATGGCGGTGGTTTAATTTTGCAGAAATTATTGATCTATCATGATTCACTTATATTATTTTGAGAGTCTTATAGAACAGCATGATATTTTCTATGGTTATAAAATTGGTCCTAGAATGATGAGCATCCAAGTTGAGTATAATAAAAACTATCACAGAAAGTGAATTGGATGCTATGATCAATTTGATGCTTGATAATTGTTTTGTGATATGAGGATGGTGATATTAGAGTCATGCTAATGGAGTAATTATAAATTTGAGGAATACCTGTTTTGAAGTTTGTGATTCCCGTAGCATGCACGTATGGTGAACCGCTTTGTGATGAAGTTGGAGCATAATTTATTTATTGATTGTATTCCTTATGAGTGGCGGTCGGGGACGAGCGATGGTCTTTTCCTACCAATCTATCCCCCTAGGAGCATGTGCGTAGTACTTTGTTTTCAATGACTTGTAGATTTTTGCAATAAGTATATGAGTTCTTTATGACTAATGTTGAGTCCATGGATTATACGCACTCTCACCCTTCCACCATTGCTATCCTCTCTTGTGCCGCGCAACTTTCACTGGTACCGTACACCCACCATATACCTTCCTCAAAACAGCCACCATACCTACCTATTATGGCATTTCCATAGCCATTCTGAGATATATTGCCATGCAACTTTCCACCGTTCCGTTTATTGTGACATGCATCATCATTGTCAAATTGCTCATTGCATGATCATGTAGTTGACATCGTATTTGTGGCAAAGCCACCTTCATAATTCTTCCATACATGTCACTCTTGATTCATTGCATATCCCGGTACACCGCCTGAGGCATTCATATAGAGTCTTATTTTGTTCTAAGTATCGAGTTGTAATCTTGAGTTGTAAGTAAATAAAGGTGTGATGATCTTCATTATTAGAGCATTGTCCCAAGTGAGGAGAGGATGATGGAGACGTTGATTCCCCCACAAGTCGGGATGAGACTTCGGACTTGATAAAAAAAAGGAGAAAGGCCAAAAAAGAGAAAAAGAAAGGCCAAATAATAAAAAGAGAAAAAAAGAAAAAAGGGAAAAAATGAGAGAAAAAGAGAGAAGGGACAATGGTACTATCTTTTACCACACTTGTGCTTCAAAGTAGGACCATGATCTTCATGATAGAGAGTCTCCTATGTTGTCACTTTCATATACTAGTGGGAATTTTTCATTATAGAACTTTGCTTGTGCATTCCAATGATGGACTTCCTCAAGATGCCCTAGGTCTTCGTGAGCAAGCGAGTTGGATGCACACCCACTTAGTTCCTTTTGTTGAGCTTTCATACACTTATAGATCTAGTGCATCCGTTGCATGGAAATCCCTACTCACTCACATTGATATCTATTAATGGGCATCTCCATAGCCCGTTGATACGCCTAGTTGATGTGAGACTATCTTCTCCTTTTTTGTCTTCTCCCCAACCACCATTCTATTCCACATATAGTGCTATGTCCATGGCTTACGCTCATGTATTGCGTGAAAGTTCAAAAAGTTTGAGAATACTAAAGTATGAAACAATTGCTTGGCTTGTCGTCGGGGTTGTGCATGATTAAATACTTTGTGTGATGAAGATAGAGCATAACCAGACTATATGATTTTGTAGGGATAACTTTCTTTAGCCATGTTATTTTGAGAAGACATGATTGCTTTGTTAGTATGCTTGAAGTATTGTTGTTTTTATGTCAATATGAACTTTTATTTTGAATCATTTGGATCTGAACATTCATGCCACAATAAACAAAATTACATTGAGAATTATGCTAGGTAGCATTCCACATCAAAAATTTTGTTTTTATCATTTACCTACTCGAGGACGAGCAGGAATTAAGCTTGGGGATGCTTGATACGTCTCCAACGTATCTATAATTTTTGATTGTTCCATGCTATTATATTACCTGTTTTGGATGTTTATGGGCTTTACTTTACACTTTTATATCATTTTTGGGACTAACCTACTAACCGGAGGCCCAACCCGAATTGCTGTTTTTTTGCCTATTTCAGTATATCGAAGGAAAGGAATATCAAACGGAGTCCAAACAGAATGAAACCTTCGGGAGCTATCTTTTTGGTACAAACGCAATCCAGAAGACTTGGAGTGGACGTCAAGAAGCAGCCGAGGTGGCCACGAGGGTGGTCGGCGCGCCCTAAGAGGGTGGGCGCGCCCCCTGCCTCGTGGGCCCCTCGTGGCTCCACCGACGTACTTCTTCCTCCTATATATATCCACGTACCCCGAAAACATACATGAGCACCACGAGAAACTATTTCCACCGCCGCAACCTTCTGTATCCGTGAGATCCCATCTTGGAGCCTTTGTCGGTGCTCCACCGGAGGGGAATCGACCATGGAGGGCCTCTACATCATCTCCAAGGCCTCTCCGATGAGTTGTGAGTAGTTTACCACAGACCTTCGGGTCCATAGTTATTAGCTAGATGGCTTCTTCTCTCTCTTTGAATCTCAATACAAAGTTCTCCTCGATCTTCTTGGAGATCTATTCGATGTAACTCCTTTTGCAGTGTGTTTGTCGACATCCAATGAATTGTGGGTTTATGATCAAGTTTATCAATTAGAAATAATTGAATCTTCTCTAAATTCTTTTATGTATGATTGGTTATCTTTGCAAGTCTCTTCGAATTATCAGTTTGGTTTGGCCTACTAGATTGATATTTCTTGCAATGGGAGAAGTGCTTAGCTTTGGGTTCAATCTTGCGGTGTCCTTTCCCAGTGACAACAGGGGCAGCAAGGCACGTATTGTATTGTAACGCCCCGGATCCGATGCGCCAGGTGTCCTCCAGTTATTCTCCGTAGTTGCCATGTCATTTTCTTGCGTGTTGCACTTTTCCATGTCATCATCTGCATTTCATTTGCATGTTTTTCAAAACATGCATCCGTTTGGGTTCCGCCGGTTCTCCCCGTTGTCCGTTCTGAGCACAGGCACACTCGCACGCGCCCGTCGCACCTCTCAGACCTTGTTTCATGACGAGCATAAAAATGTTCTCGGAATGGGATGAAAGTTGGCGTGCGGTCTTATTATAGCGTAGGTAGACCGCCTGTCAAGTTTCGTCGCATTCGGAGTTCGTTTGATAGCCCAACCGTCATCTGTAGTCGGTTTAATTGTCGGGCGTTTTTGGTATCCGGAAACTGCCGCCGGGCTGCACTTCGTGTCTCTCTTCTCAAGCCAATGCATGCTACACAGCCCACTAGGCCTGCCTAACACCCTCTCTCGATCGGATTCGTCGGATGGCGATCGGAGGCTCCAAAACCCCCCTCAGACCCCCTAACCCTAGCCATTTTCCTATATAAACACCCCCTAGTCCATTTTGGGCAACCCTAGCCCCCTAGACCCTCCACCTACCTCCAGCCACAGCCAAAACCCCTTCCTCGCATTCCGCGCCGCTCCAACCCTGCTCCGCCACTTGGCGCCGCCGCTGGCGCGCCCCGGACCAATCCACGCGCGCCACGTCGCCCCCTGGCTGTCTCCAGCCACTACCCCGCCGCCATGTGGCATCGCTGATATGTCCATTTTGCATCATGCTTTTATAATAATATTTATTGCATTATGGGCTGTTATTACACATTATATCTCAATACTTATGGCTATTCTCTCTTATTTTACAAGGTTTAACATGAAGAGGGGGAATGCCGACAGCTGGAATTCTGGCTGGAAAATGAGCAAACATTGGAGACCTATTCTGCACTGCTCCAAAACTCCTGAAACTCCACGAAACATATTTTTGGATTTATTAAGAATTATTGAGGGAAAGAAATACATCAGGGGGCCCACACCCTGTCCAGGAGGGTGGGGGGCGCGCCCCCTCCTACTGGGCGCGCCCCTGTCTCCTAGGCCCCCTGGTGGCCCCCCGATGTCCATCTTCTTCTATATGAGGGCTTTTACCCTGGAAAAAATCGTGGGCAAGCTTATGGGACGAAACTCTTCCGCCACGAGGCGGAACCTTGGCGGAATCAATCTAGGGCTCTGGCGGAGTTGTTCTGCCGGGGACACTTCCCTCCGGGAGGGGGAAATCATCACTAACGTCATCACCACCGATCCTCTCATCGGGAGGGGGTCAATCTGCATCAACATCTTCACCAGCACCATCTCCTCTCAAAACCCTAGTTCATCTCTTGTATCCAATCTTGTATCAAAACCACAAATTGGTACCTGTGGGTTGCTAGTAGTGTTGATTACTCCTTGTAGTTGATGCTAATTGGTTTACTTGGTGGAAGATCATATGTTCAGATCCTTTATGCATATTATTACCCCTCTAATTATGAACATGAATATGCTTTGTGAGTAGTTACGTTTGTTCCTGAGGACATGGGTGAAGTCTTGCTATTAGTAGTCATGTGAATTTGGAATTCGTTTGATATTTTGATGAGATGTATCTTTTCCTCTAGTGGTGTTATGTGATCGTTGACTACATGACACTTCACCATTATTTGGGCCTATAGGAAGGCATAGGGAAGTAATAAGTAGATGATGGGTTGCTAGAGTGACAGAAGCTTAAACCCTAGTTTATGCGTTGCTTCGTTAGGGGCTGATTTGGACCCACATGTTTAATGCTGTGGTTAGGTTTACCTTAATACTTCTTTTGTAGTTGCGGATGCTTGCAATAGGGGTTAATCATAAGTGGGATGCTTGTCCAAGTAAGGGCAGTACCCAAGCACTGGTCCACCCACATATCAAATTATCAAAGTACCGAACGCGAATCATATGAGCGTGATGAAAACTAGCTTGATGATAATTCCCATGTGTCCTCGGGAGCTCCTTCCTCATTATTAGAAATTGTCCAGGATTATCCTTTTCTACATAAAGGATTGGGCAACCTTGCTGCACTTTATTTACTTTGTTTACTTGTTACTCGTTATTATTTATCTTATCACAAAACTATCTATCACCTACAATTTCAGTGCTTGCAGAGAAAACCTTACTGAAAACCGCTTATCATTTCCTTCTGCTCCTCATTGATTTGACACTCTTACTTATCGAAAGGGCTACGATAGATCCCCTACACTTGTGGGTCATCAAGACTCTTTTCTGGCGCCGTTGCCGGGGAGTGTAGCGCTTTTGGTGAGTGGAACTTGGCAAGGAAACATTTATATAGTGTGCTGAAATTTTCTGTTACTTGTCACTATGGAAACTAATCCTTTGAGGGGCTTGTTCGGGGTATCTTCAACCCGACCAGAAGAGCAAAGAGTTTCTCCTCAACCTACTGAACTTTATGAAAATATTTACTTTGAGATTCCTTCGGGTATGATAGAGAAACTGCTAGCTAATCCATTTACAGGAGATGGAACATTGCATCCTGATTTACACCTTATCTTTGTGGATGAAGTTTGTGGATTATTTAAGCTTGCATGTATTCCCGATGATGTTGTCAAAAGGAAGGTCTTCGCTTTATCTTTGAAGGGAGATGCATTGACATGGTATAGGCTATGTGATGATACGAGATCTTGGAATTATAAACGATTGAAGTTGGAATTTCACCAGAAGTTCTATCCTATGCATCTTGTTCATCGTGATCATAATTACATATATAATTTCTGGCCTCACGAAGGAGAAAGCATCGCTCAAGCTTGGGGGAGGCTTAAGTCAATGTTATACTCATGCGCCAATCATGAGCTCTCCTGGGAAATGATTATTCAAAAGTTTTATTCTCGGCTTTCTGTTGATAATCGCAACCTGCTCGATACTTCCTGTGCTGGTTCGTATATGCTGAAGACTATTGATTTCAAATGGGAATTATTGGAAAGAATTAAATGCAACTCTGAAGATTGGGGTTCCGAAGATGGTAAGGAGTCAGGTATGACACCTAAGTTCAATTGTGTTAAATCTTTTATGGATACCGATGCTTTTCGTGGATTTAACGCTAAGAATGGACTTGACTCTGAGATAGTAGCTTCTTTCTGTGAATGTTTTGCTACTCACGTTGATCTCCCTAAAGAGAAGTGGTTTAAATATAATCCTCCTATTGAAGTGAAAGTAGTTGCACCTATTACAGTCGAAAAAAAGACTATTAACTATAGTGATCCTATTGTTCCTACTACTTATGTTGAGAAACCCCCATTTCCTGTTAGGATAAAGGATCATGCTAAAACTTCGACTGTTGTTCGTAAGAGTAATACTAGGACTGATACACCTCCTGAGCAAATCAATGTTGAACCTAGTATTGCTATGGTTAAAGATCTCTTGGATGATGATTTAGATGGGCATGTTATTTATTTCCGCGATGAAACTGCTAATATTGCTAGACCAGATACTAATATACATAGACCTGTCGTAGGCATGCCTGTTATTTCTGTTAAAATAGGAGATCATTGTTATCATGGTTTATGTGATATGGGTTCTAGTGCTAGTGCTATACCTTATGATTTATATAAAGAAATTATGCACGACATTGCACCTGTTGAATTAGAAGACATTGATGTTACTCTTAAGCTTGCTAATAGGGATACCATTAAACCTGTTGGGATTGTTAGAGATATTGAAGTTTTGTGTGGGAAAGTTAAATACCCTGCTGATTTTCTTGTTCTTGCTTCCCCACAAGATGCCTTCTGTCCAATTATTTTTGGTATTCCCTTCTTGAACACAGCTAGTGCTAAGATTGATTGTGAAAAAGATACTGTCACCATTGGCTTAGATGGTATGTCTCATGAGTTTAATTTTGCTAAGTTTTGTAGACAACCTCGTGATAGAGAATCACCTAGTAAGGATGAGATTATTGGTATTGCTTCTATTGCCGTGCCTCCTACTGATCCGTTAGAACAATATTTGCTAGACCATGAAAATGATCTGTTTATGAAAGAGAGAAGGGAAATAGATGAAGTGTTCCTTAAACAGGAACCTGTGCTAAAACATAATCTTCCTGTTTGAACAGGAAATTCTTGGGGACCCCCCTCCACCCAAGGGTGATCTCGTGTTTGAACTCAAACCTTTACCTGATAATCTTAAGTATGCTTATCTTGATGAAAAGGAAATATACCCTATTATTATTAGTGCTAACCTTTCAGAGCAAGAAGAAGAAAGATTATTGAAAACTCTGAAGAAGCAGCGAGCTGCTATTGGATACACTCTGGATGATCTTAATGGCGTTAGTCCCACGTTATGCCAACACAAAATTAAATTGGAGGACGATGCCAAACTAGTTAGAGATCCTCAACGACGACTAAATCCCAAGATGAAAGAAGTGGTAAGAAAGGAGATACTAAAGCTCCTTGAGGCAGGTATAATTTATCCCGTTGCTGATAGTGAATGGGTAAGTGATACGTCTCCAACGTATCTACTTTTCCAAACACTTTTGCCCTTGTTTTGGACTCTAACTTGCATGATTTGAATGAAACTAACCCGGACTGACACTGTTTTCAGCAGAACTACCATGATGTTATTTTATGTGTAGAAAAGAAAAGTTCTTGAAATGTCTCGGAAATCCACAGAGGCACTTTTTGGAATTAATAAGATTTTTTGGCGAAAGAATTAATGCCAGGGGCTCCACAGCCTGTCCACGAGACAGGGGGCGCCCCCCTAGGGCGTGGCCTGCTATCTCGTGGGCCCCCTGGACCTCCTCCGACCTCAACTCCAACTCCATATATTCCGTCTGGGGGAGAAAAAAAATCAGAGAGAAAGTTTCATCGCGTTTTACAACACGGAGCCGCCGCCAAGCCCTGATCTCTCTCGGGAGGGCTGATCTGGAGTCTGTTCGGGGCTCTGGAGAGGGGGATTCGTCGCTGTCGTCATCATCAACCATCCTCCATCACCAATTTCATGATGCTCACCGCCGTGCGTGAGTAATTCCATCGTAGGCTTGCTGGACGGTGATGGGTTGGATGAGATTTACCATGTAATCAAGTTAGTTTTGTTAGGGTTTGATCCCTAGTATCCACTATGTTCTGAGATTGATGTTGCTATGACTTTGCTATGCTTAATGCTTGTCACAAGGGCCCGAATGCCATGATTTCAGATCTGAACCTATTATGTTTTCATGAATATATGTGTGTTCTTGATCCTATCTTGCAAGTCTATAGTCACCTATTATGTGTTATGATCCGACAACCCCGAAGTGACAATAATCGGGATACTTCTTGGTGATGACCGTAGTTTGAGGAGTTCATGTATTCACTATGTGTTAATGCTTTGGTCCGGTTCTCTATTAAAAGGAGGCCTTAATATCCCTTAGTTTCCGAAAGGACCCCGCTGCAACGGGAGGGTAGGAGAAAAGACGCCATACAAGTTCTTTTCCATAAGCACGTATGACTATTTACGAAATACATGCCTACATTACATTGATGAATTGGAGCTAGTTCTATATCACCCTATGTTATAACTATTGCATGAGGAATCGCATCCGGCATAATTATCCATCACTGATCCATTGCCTACGAGCTTTTCATATATTGTTCTTCGCTTATTTACTTTTCCATTGCTACTGTTACAACTACTACAAAAACCCAAAAACATTTATCTTTACTTTTGCTGTCGTTACCTTTATTATCATACCACTTTTGCTACTAAACACTTTGCTGCAGATACTAAGTTATCCAGGTGTGGTTGAATTAACAACTCAACTGCTAATACTCAAGAATATTCTTTGGCCCCCCTTGCGTTGAATCAATAAATTTGGGTTGAATACTTTACCCTCGAAAGCTGTTGCGATCCCCTACACTTGTGGGTTATCAAGACTAATTTCTAGGCGCCGTTGCCGGGGAGCATAGCTCTATTCTCTGAGTCACTTGGGATTTATATCTGTTGATCACTACGAAGAACTTGAAAGACGCTAAGACCAAGATTTTGCCCTCAACTACGAGGGGAGGTAAGGAACTGCCATCTAGCTCTGCACTAGATTCTCCTTCCGTTATTAGTAGGCTTGCGACACCTAAACCTGCGACTGCTATGAATTCTGATATGTCGTATGTTATTGATGATGCCACTTCTGCTATGCATGATGAAACTACTTCTGTGCGTGATACTACTTTGCCATTAGGTGAATTTCTAGATGAACAACTTGCTAGAGTTAGGGGGAATGAAAATATTGAAGAACCTATTATTGATGATAGTGATGATGAACGTTCCCCCAATGATTATGTATTACCTATTGTTCCTAAGGGTTATGTTATGAATGAAGCAGCTGCTACGGAAATTCTTGCTTGCAATGATAGAAATGATCATTAGCTAAATGGAAGCAACAATCTCTGAATGCTAGAATGAAACCCGATCCTGCTTTTGCTACTTCACCTATCTGCGTTACTGATAAGGATTATGAATTCTCTGTTGATCCTGAGATTATTACTTTAGTTGAATCTGATCCTTTTTATGGCCTTGAATCTGAAACTGTTGTGGCACATCTTACCAAGTTGAATGATATAGAAATCCTATTTACTCATGATGAGAAGTCTCGCTATTTATATATCCTTAAGATGTTTTCGTTCTCATTAAAGGGTGATGCTAAGACTTGGTATAATTCTCTTGCTCCTGGTTGTGTGCGTAGTCCCCAGGACATGATTTATTACTTCTCTGCTAAATATTTCCCTGCTCATAAGAAACAAGCTGCTTTGTGGGAAATATATAATTTTGTGCAAATCAAAGAAGCGAGTCTCCCACAAGCTTGTGGGAGGCTTCTCCGGTTACTTAATGCTTTGCCTGATCATCCTCTTAAGAAAAATGAAATACTTGATATCTTTTATAATGGACTAACCGATGCTTCCAAGGACTACTTGGATAGTTGTGCTGGTTGTGTTTTCTGGGAAAGAACAGTCGATGCTGCTGAAATATTATTGAATAATATGTTGACTAATGAAAATAATTGGACTCTTCCTGATCCAGTTCCTGAAGTAATTCCTGAACCAATTGAGCCAACTCCTGAGCCTATTCCTAAACCCACTCCGAAGAGGAGAGATGTTTTATTTCTCAGTCCTGAAGATATGCAAGAGGCAAAGAAATCAATGAAAGAAAAAGGTATTAAAGCTGAAGATGTTAAGAATTTACCTCCTATTGAAGAAATACATGGTCTTAATTTACCGCCTGAAGAACCACATTGTCTTGATACCCCGACACAGGTAGTAAAGGTAAATTCTCTCTATAGATATGATAAATTTGAAATACCCTCTACTAAATTTCATAGCCCATGCTTAGATGAATTTGATGACTTTATGGCTAGACAAGAAAGTTTTAATGCTTATGTTGGTAGAGAGTTAAAGAATAATGCTTTCGAGATAGGACGCGTAGGTGATAATCTGGCTAGAGTTAAAGATGAACTTCACCGCGTCAGCAAATATGCTTCTATGGTTGCTACTCAAGCTGAGCAAGTACTCAAAGCACAAAATGATCTGCTTGATGAATTAAATAATAAAAATGACTTTGCCGTTAGAGTGGCTACTAGAACTGGTAGAATGACTCAGGAACCTTTGTATCCTGAAGGCCACCCTAAGAGAATCGAGCAAGATTCTCAGAGAAATAAGTTAGAGGCACCTAGTTCTTCTAAGAAGAAGAAGAAGAAAAATGATAGGACTTTGCATGCTTCTAGTGAACCTACTGTAGACACACATGAGAATCCCAATGATATTTCTATTTCTGATGCTGAAACACAATCAGGTGATGAACATGAACCTAGTGATAATGTTAATGATAATGTTCATCTTGATGCTCAACCTAGCAAAAACAATGATGTAGAGATTGAACCTGCTGCTTGATAACCCACAATCAAAGAATTAACGTTATGATAAGAACGATTTTGTTGCTAGGAAGCACGGTAAAGAAGAGAGCCATGGGTTCAGAAACCCATGCCCTTTCCTCCTAAACCATCCAAGTCAAAGTATGATGAGGATTTTGAGCACTTTGCTGAAATGATTAGACCTATTTCCTTACGTATGCACTTAACTGATATGCTGAAAGTAAATCCTTATGCTAAGTATATGAAGGATATCATTACAAATAAAAAAAAAGATACCGGAAGCTGAAATTTACACCATGCTTGCTAATTACACTTTTAAGGGTGGAATACCAAAGAAACTTGGAGATCCGGGTGTTCCAACTATACCATGCTCCATTAAAAGAAATTATATTAGAACTGCTTTATGTTATCTTGGAGCCGGTGTTAGTGTTATGCCTCTCTCTTTATATCATAGACTTGAATTGAATAAGTTGACACCTAATGAAGTATCTTTGCAAATGGCTGATAAATCAACTGCTATACCTGTCGGTATTTGTGAGGATGTGCCTGTTGTGGTTGCAAATGTCACTATCTTAACGGACTTTATTATTCTTGATATTCCCGAGGATGATAGTATGTCTATCATCCTTGGTAGACCTTTCCTTAATACTGCAGGGGTTGTTATTGATTGCAACAAAGGCAATGTCACTTTTCATGTTAATGGCATTGAGCATACGGTACACTTTCCGAGGAAACAATCTCAAGTTCATTGCATCAATTCTATTGAAAAAGTTCCAACTATCATTTTTGGAG
Organism: Triticum dicoccoides; assembly: GCF_002162155.2. Taxonomy (NCBI): domain Eukaryota; kingdom Viridiplantae; phylum Streptophyta; class Magnoliopsida; order Poales; family Poaceae; genus Triticum; species Triticum dicoccoides. The sequence goes on from NC_041383.1 coordinate 67,128,522, forward strand.
GTTTTGAATTTCCTCTCCCTACTGTCAAGAAAAAAAATATGATATTCTTATTGTTGGGGATTTTCATATCCCCGTTGAGGTAACTTAGTGTTATTCGAAATTTCTCCGGTTCCGTGTTATTCGGAATGAGTTTGTTAACAAGACTTGCTCAACCTTGTTAGTGGGTTCATTTTGATGATCATGAGATGGATGAAACTAGAAGGCACAACCTTCTGTACCCTCTTTTTACTTTCTGTTATTTAGAATAAATAAAGCAAAAATAGTATTATCTATCTATTTTCTGAATTATTCATGCAATAAAAAATAGTCCAAAAATAAAAGTGCTCCAAATGCCCTGCAAATTTAGTATGTTTTTTGCTGGAATATTTGAGGATTTTAGGCACTGAAAACATTGCAGGAGGGGCAAGCACCAGGCCATGAGAGAAGAGGGTGCGCCCTCCCCCTATAGGGCGCGCCCCCTGTCTCGTGGGCCGTTGGTGGCTCCCCTCCACTTATGCTAGCACCCACACACTTCATCTTTTACCCCAAAAAATTCCCATCCAGCTCAAGCACGAGTTCTAGCTCGTTTTGCTGCGATTTTCGATCTCTTAGCTCAAAGCTCCATTCATAAAACTGCTTTGGGAGATTGTTGCTTGGTATGCGACTCCTCCATTGATCTAATTAGTTTTTGTTCTAGTGCTTTATTCATTGCAAATTTTTGCTGCTTAGATGACCATGTTCTTGAGCTTGCATGTTAAATTTTTGAGGTCTCAAGCAATTCCAATGCATGATATAGGCTCTAGGCACTTATAGGAGTAGTTGCTATCAATCTTGTTTAGTTTTATTCGCTTTTATTTTGAAGTTACTAAAATTTCATAAATTTTCAGAAAAAGAAATATGCTTAGAAGAATGTACCAAGGAGGTTCCTCAGCAAAGAAAGGTCCAAGAATTGCTATACGTGAACAAGATATTAATTTGCCAAGGGACGCAAATGTACGGGCTTGTGAGTGGCCATCCGATGATTTTATGGTCGAAGCAGGCTTCAAGGAGGAATTTGACGCATATGTGCGTAATGCAGAGCTGGAGGACTTCTTACAAGATAAGTGTCCTCAATATTATCAATTGACCGGTTCCTTTGTGTGGAGGTTCGAATATATTTCTGCGCGTAATTCTCCTAGTGTCATGTTTGATATTTATGATACATCTTATACCATGGATTTAGAGGATTTCACAACTGCTTGCAAACTCCCGCGGTGGGGTAATATTAATGATCCTCCCAAATCTGAATTTAGAGATTTTCTTGCTAATATTATTGTGGGAGAATCTAGGGACGTAGCACAAGCTACCATAGGGAGCATTCATTTTCCTGCTATACATTACTTTGCTCTCTTTATTGGTAGATGCATTAACGGTAAGGACGAGGTATGTCACATGTGTGCCCCTGATCTTTGTGTCCTCAAGAGTGCTGTGTCAGGTTATAAAGGTTATAACTTGGGGGCAATAGTTGCACATAGGTTGCAGAATAATAGTAGAAGGGGAGATTTCTTTGGAGGAATTTATGCAACCCGTGTGGCTAATTTTCTTAATATAGCTCCATGAGAGGGGGATATGATTGTACCTCCTGTTTATTTGGATAATGAAGCTACGTTTGATCATCATTTTGAGAGGAATGAACAATTCCTCCATTATCGACTAATCTATGACAGACGCAACGTCGTCCCTGTTACTCTTCCTGCTCCCTACCTTTTTGATTATCAGGCAAAAGGAAGATATGTTGTCACCAGGGAAGAAGCAACTGAATATGAGAGGGGAATGGAGGCAACTCGCCAACACGCTGCTGCTCAGGAGGCGGTCGCCTCTGCATCTCAGTACTACCCTAGTTTCACTTACGGATATCAGCCAGGCGGTCCTTGGTATTAAACCAACTTAGGCCAAAAGCCTAAGCTTGGGGGAGTACGTATTTCTCACCGACTTTACATTCATGTTCACACACTAGTCGTCGGTGCTCATACTCTTTCATTGTATTATCCATGCTAGTTTAAATTTCTTTTTCTAGTTTTCTTCTTGTGTGTTTGATAAACCTTAAGAAAAACAAAAAAAAATAGTTAGTTTAATTTCCTTGCCTGTAGTAGGAATTAAAATGAAAACCCAAAAAGATTTCTCGTTCTTCTTTTACTTGTTGGGAGCTTTCGCGTGTCATTGGGGAGACCATATTCAAGCTTCAAGAGAAAATCGAGCATCTCCAAGCCCAGATCTATGACCTGCAAAACCAGAACTGTGAGTATGAATATAGATTCAAGAGGATGAGTTTAGCTGCAGATTTAAGGATCCGGGAGACTCGATCATCCTTCTATGATGGTGAGCGTATGCCTTGGAAGACGGATGACAAGCCTACATCATCGACAACTCCTACCTCACCACCTCCGAGGACATAATCACTTGGGTATGGGCACTCCCCTTGGCAACTGCTAAGCTTGGGGGAGGTGCCCCGGTATCGTATCACCATCACACTCCTATCTTTACCATTTTATTTAGTTCGATCCTTTTAGTAGTATCTTGATCTAGTAGATTGAAGTTTTGATATCAAGTAGGTTTTAGTTTTGCTTTGGGATCTCTTTTTGTAATCGAGTCCGTGAGCTATCTATAATAAAGATTAGTGTTGAGTCAAGGGCTTTGCTATGTTGCTATGATCTTGAGAAATTAGAGAGAATTAAAGAGTTCATATTGATCTTATGGTTATGATGACTTCACATATAGAAAGTATGAGGCATCAAAATTGTTGAGATTTGATAAACGCAATTTTGGTCATCGTTGTAATTAATATGAAGTGATAAGGAAAGAGAGGTTCACATATAAATATATTATCTTGGACACCTTTTATGATTGGGAGCACTCATTAAGTATGACATGCTAAAAGAGTTGACGTTGGACAAGGAAGACAACGTAATGGTTTATGTTTTCTCACATCTCACTCAAAGTATATTGTCATTGACCTTCCAAACATGTTGAGCTTGCCTTTCCCCCTCATGCTAGCCAAATTCCTTGAACTAAGTAGAGATACTACTTGTGCTTCCAAATACCCTTAAACCCAGTTTTTGCCATGAGAGTCCATCATACCTACCTATGGATTGAGTAAGATCCTTCAAGTAAGTTGTCATCAGCGCAAGCAATAAAAATTGCTCTCTAAATATGCATGACTTATTAGTGCGGAGAAAATAAGCTTTGTACGATCTTGTTGTGGAAGTATTAAAAGCGACGGACTGCATAATAAAGGTCCACATACAAGGGGCAATATAAAGTGACGTTCTTTCGCATTAAGATTTTGTGTATCCAACCCTAAAAGCGCATGACAACCTCTGCTTCCCTCTGCGAAGGGCCTATCTTTTACTTTATGTTTTTACTTTATGCTTGATTCAAGGTGATCCTCACCTTTCCCTTTTTCAATTTATCCTTTGGCAAGCTCTTCGTGTTTGAAAGATCATGATATATATATATATATATATATATATATATATATATATATATATATATATATATATCCAATTGGATGTAAGTTAGCATGGGCTATTATTGTTGACATCACCTAAAGGTGAATATGTTGGAGGTAACACAATAAGCCCCTATCTTTCTCAGTGTCCGGCTAAAACTCCATAACCACAAGTATTGCGTGAGTGTTAGCAATTGTAGAAGACTACAAGATAGTTGAGTATGTGAACTTGCTGAAAAGCTCTATTGTTGACTCTTTCTGATGTTATGATAAATTGCAATTGCTTCAATGACTGAGATTATAGTTTGTTAGTTCTCAATGAAGTTTTTGAACCATACTTTTACATTGTGAATTGATTGTTACTTGAGCATAAGAAATCATATGATAGAATATATATATATATATATATATATATATATATATATATATATATATATGTATGTATGTTGCTGTTATAAGAATGATCATGATTCCCTCATGTACGTATTTTATTTTTATCGACACCTCTATCTCTAAGCATGTGGACATATTTTTCGTTATCGGCTTCCACTTGAGGACAAGCGAGGTCTAAGCTTGGGGGAGTTGATACGTCCATTTTGCATCATGCTTTTATATCAATATTTATTGCATTATGGGATGTTATTACACATTATATATCAATAATTATGGCTATTCTCTCTTATTTTACAAGGTTTAACATGAAGAGGGGGAATGCCGGCAGCTGGAATTCTGGCTGGAAAAGGAGCAAACATTGGAAACCTATTCTGCACTGCTCCAAAGTCTCCTGGGCCCCCTGGTGGCCCCTTGATGTCCATCTTCTGCTATATGAGGGCTTTTACACTGGAAAAAAATCGTGGGCAAGCTTACGGGACGAAACTCCGCCGCCACGAGGCGGAACCTTGGCGGAATCAATCTAGGGCTCTGGCAGAGCTGTTCTGCCGGGGACACTTCCCTCCGGGAGGGGGAAATTATCACCAAGGTCATCACCAACGATCCTCTCATCGGGAGGGGGTCAATCTCCATCAACATCTTCACCAGCACCATCTCCTCTCAAAACCCTAGTTCATCTCTTGTATCCAATCTTGTATCAAAACCACAAATTGGTACCTGTGGGTTGCTAGTAGTGTTGATTACTCCTTGTAGTTGATGCTAATTGGTTTACTTGGTGGAAGATCATATGTTCAGATCCTTTATGCATATTATTACCCCTCTGATTATGAACATGAATATGCTTTGTGAGTAGTTACGTTTGTTCCTGAGGACATGGGTGAAGTCTTGCTATTAGTAGTCATGTGAATTTGGTATTCGTTCGATATTTTGATGAGATGTATGTTGTCTTTTCCTCTAGTGATGTTATGTGAACGTCGACTACATGAAACTTCACCATTATTTGGGCCTAGAGGAAGGCATAGGGAAGTAATAAGTAGATGATGGGTTGCTACAGTGACAGAAGCTTAAATCCTAGTTTATGCATTGCTTCGTTAGGGGCTGATTTGGACCCACATGTTTAATGATGTGGTTAGGTTTACCTTAATACTTCTTTTGTAGTTGCGGATGCTTGCAATAGGGGTTAATCATAAGTGGGATGCTTGTCCAAGTAAGGGCAGTACCCAACCACCGGTCCAACCACATATCAAATTATCAAAGTACCGAACGCGAATCATATGAGCGTGATGAAAACTAGCTTGACGATAATTCCCATGTGTCCTCGGGAGATCCTTCCTCATTATTAGACATTGTCCAGGCTTATCCTTTGCTACATAAAGGATTGGGCCACCTTGCTGCACTTTATTTAGTTTGTTTACTTGTTACTCGTTACTATTTATCTTATCACAAAACTATCTATCACCTACAATTTCAGTGCTTGCAGAGAAAACCTTACTGAAAACCGCTTATCATTTCCTTCTGCTCCTCGTTGGGTTCGACAGTCTTACTTATCGAAAGGACTAGATAGATCCCCTACACTTGTGGGTCATCAATCGCCACCTCACCCTGCTCCTTCCCGCCACCTCACCCCGCTCCTTCCCGCCACCGAGGCCCGTAGAAGCCCGCAACCGACCCGCCCTGGGCCGATCCGGGCCCGAGGAGCCTGCAGCCCCGTTCGCCGCTGCTCCCGAGCGCTCTGCTCGATCTGGATCAGGAGGTCTCAGCCTGCTCGCCCGACCCCGCCGCTCTCCGCGCCCTCCAGCGAGCCGCCGCTGTCGACCCCAAGGCCGACCCCGTCGCCCTTCCCTTCCATCTCTCCCTTCTCCCATGGATCCATCTCCCTCTCACCCCACCGACCCTTCCTCTCGCAGGTACCCGCTGTTGCCGCCGCCGGAGTTGCTCGCACCACCGCCCTAGATCCCACTGCCGCTGCTGCCACCGGGAATGGAGTCCCCAGGCCTAATCCAAATGGATCCGTCCGGCACCATCGCCCCCATGGCCTCCTCTGGCCTCGCTGGAGCCCCTCGTCCCACCGCCGCCGCCATGCCTCGCCTCGGCCTAGGGCAAGGTCGGGGACGAGCTCCTCTCGCATGGGGCCCCGCGACCCGGCCCAGCTCGCTCGGCCTGCCAGGCCTCTTCCCCAACTATGCCTTGACCCGCTATGGTGAGCCTAGCGCCCAACCCCTATGCTGCGCCTGTGCGAGAGATAGCTATTTAGCGCTCATCCGTTTTATTTTCCAGAAAATGACCAAGTCTGAGAAAATCAGCATTAACTGTGCATGTTTGACCTACCATAACTTCTTGTGTGCTGCTCCGTTTTGTCCGTGTAATATATCAAAATGTTCATTCTGAGATGCTCTTATTTCATTACATTGTGCCTTTCTTGTTTCAGTTCATCTTGATGCCCTTATCATCGTTGCAAAAGTGCTATATGACGTTAACTGCTGTTTGTTAACAGAACTTGGTGATTTGTCATTTTCGTTGCATTTTGTGTGTGCATCTTATGAGCATGATGTCTACATGTTTTAGGAGCATATTCATGCCATCTTTACAGTGGTGCAATCCATGTATTTTTTTGTGCCTTGTGGTGAGTGCATAAAGCTCGTGAAGTAGGGTACTTGCTGTTACTGTTTTGCTAGGTTGAATCTGCTATACCATGATGCTATGTAAACCTACTGCTACAAGTCATTCTATGCATAATCTGGAGATGTTCACTAAGGATGTTTTGTTATGCATGTCATGGTCTATCCATCCATACCCTTGGTTGCATATATAGCCTGTTGTAGCTTGTTGTAATCTTGCTCTCAAATTGCTAAATAATGTTGCTGTCAGCCTGTTAACATTAAGTTCAGTTTTGCCATGAGTATTTCTAGTGATCTATGCACCCTATGAACTTTCTCTTGCCATTTGTAGCTCATAATTGTTTAATCTTACTACTGGTCACCTTGTCATGCCATGTATTGCTCTGCGGTGAGTTTTACAATCTCACCAACATACCTACTTATCGTTGTTCCTGCCATGTACTGTTATTTTGAATCTGTCATATCATTTGCCATGTTTGCATGGATCCTACCATCTTTTGTGTTGATCTTTTGAATTAGTTCAGTAAGGGAGTTTTGTTCCTTGTATTTAGTATTAGCATTCCATGCTCTATTTTGCCATGATAGCTTGCTATAACATGTTTTTTTATAGATCTAAACATTGCAGCCTGATGTTATTTCTGCCATGTCCAGTGATTTCTGCTAAGTCTATGAAACTGTTATTATTTGCAATCTTGCCATGTCCTTTTGAGCATGTTCTAGTGATCTATAGAGATAGCTCAGTGTTCATGTTTTGTTGTGCTTTACCTGTACATGATGTCCATGCATTTTGTTTCCGTGTTAAGGTGCTGTAGTATATTGTTTTGATGTTTGTAAGATGCTTAGTTGCTGTTTTGGACAGATTGTTGTTATATCTTGTTCGAAGTGTGTGTTGAACCGTTGCTCCGTTTTGAGTGTGCTCTATATGAAACTTGCTTAGAATTGCATGTAGTTTCATCTTCTCATGTTGAATCCTTGTTTTGAGAGTGTTTGCTTGATGTTTGAATGCCTTTTGCATCAATGCCATGGTTAACTTGTTTTGCTCATATCTTCTAGGCCGTAGCTCCGAATTAAACGAACTTTATATGTAACTTGACTAGAATTTCTTGTAGATCATCTTGATGCATATTAACTTGCTGTTTAACAACTTGAACATAAGGTTTATTCAGATCTGGACCAATTTCGAAATTTGCATATGATGACTTACCGGAATTGTTATATGTTGTTCCCGGCCTCATTTAAACTTGCTTTGATATGTTGCTCTTGTATGCATCATCTCTTGCCATGAGTAGCATCATATAGCCTTTGTCATGCATCATACTTGGTTGAGCATCATGCCATGTCTATGTGTTGTGTGTTTACCTTGTTGTTTGCTTCTTTCCGGTTGTGCTCCTTCTCGTTAGTTCCTGTTTCGTTGCGATCATGAGGATTCGTTCGTCTACGCTTGGTTCGTCTTCGTGGCTTCATCTTCTTCATGGACTCGTTCTTCTTCCTAGCGAGATTTCAGGCAAGATGACCGTCACCTTGGATCTCACTACTATCATTGCTATGCTAGTTGCTTCGTTGTATCTCTATGCTGCGCTACCTATCACTTGCTCTTCAAGCCTCCCAATTCGCCATGTCAGCCTCTAACCTTTTTCACCCTTCCTAGCAAACCGCTGCGTGGCTATGTTACCGCTTTTGCTCAGCCCCTCTTATAGCGTTGTTAGTTGCAGGTGAAGTTAAAGGTTGCTCCATGATGGACAGGGTTATGTTGGAATATCGCAATATCTCTTATTTAATTAATGCATCTATATACTTGGTAAAGGGTGGAAGGCTCGGCCTTATGCCTGGTGTTTTGTTCCACTCTTGCCGCCCTAGTTCCCGTCATACCGGTGTTATGTTCCTTGATTTTGCGTTCCTTACGCGGTTGAGTGATTTATGGGACCCCCTTGATAGTTCGCTTTGAATAAAACTCCCCTAGCAAGGCCCAACCTTGGTTTTACCATTTGCCTCACCTAAGCCTTTTTCCCTTAGGTTTCCAGAGCTCGAGGGTCATCTTTATTTTAACCCCCCCCGGGCCAGTGCTCCTCTGAGTGTTGGTCCAAACTAGAGCCCTTTGCAGCGCCCCCTCAGGGAAACTTGAGGTCTGGTTTTAGTTGTACATATTGCTCATCCGTTGTGCCCTGAGAACGATATATGTGCAGCTCCTATCAGGATTTGTCGGCACATTTGGGCGGCTTTGCTGGTCTTGTTTTACCATTGTCGAAATGTCTTGTAAATTGGGATTCCGAGATTGATCAGGTCTTCCTAGTAGAAGTTTGTTGACCGTGAGAGCTTGTGATGGGCTAAGTTGGAACACCCCTGCAGGTATAAACTTTCGAGAGCAATGCCCGCGGTTATGTGGCAGATGAGAATTTGTTAATGTCTGGTTGTAGAGAACTTGACACTTGACTTAACTAAAACACATCAACCGCGTGTGTAGCCGTGATGGTCTCTTTTCGGCGGAGTCCGGGAAGTGAACACGGTTTTGGGTTATGTTTGACCTAAGTAGGAGTTCAGGATCACTTCTTGATCATTGCTAGCTTCACGACCGTTCCGTTTGCTTCTCTTCTCGCTCTTATTTGCATATGTTAGCCACCATATATGCTTAGACGCTGCTGCAACCTCACCACTTATCCTTTCCATTCCCTTTAAGCTTTGCTAGTCTTGATACCCATGGTAATGGGATTGCTGAGTCCTCGTGGCTCACAGATTACTACACCAACAGTTGCAGGTGTAGGTTTTGCGATGATCATGACGCGAGAGCGATGTTTACTTGTTTTGGAGTTCTTCTTCTACTTCTTCTTCGATCAGGGGATAGGTTCCAGGTCGGCAGCCTGGGCTAGCAGGGTGGATGTTGTTTGAGCTTTTGTTTGTGTTTCATCTGTAGTCAGATGTTGCTCTTATGTATGATGTTGTTGTATTCGTGTGGCATTGTATGCCTCTTGTATGTACCCCCAACTATTATGTAATGGTATGATGTAATGATATCCACCTTGCAAAAGCGTCTCCAATATGCGCTTCTATCCTTGGTGGGACTTTCGAGTTCCTTTAGGATAGGGTCGCATATTGGGCGTGACATGTATTATTGCCATCGAGGATAAAAAGATGGGGTTTATATCATATTGCATGAGTTTATCCCTCTACATCATGTCATCTTTCTTAATGCATTACTCTGTTCTTCATGAACTTAATACTCTAGATGCAGGTAGGAGTGGGTCGATGTGTGGAGTAATAGTAGTAGATGCAGAATCGTTTCGATCTACTTGTTGTAGACGTGATGCCTATATACATGATCATGCCTAGATACTCTCATAACTATGCATTTTTCTATCAATTGCTCAACAGTAATTTGTTCACCCACCGTAATACTTATGCTATCTTGAGAGAAGCTACTAGTGAAACCTATGGCCCCCGGGTCTATCCTTTATCATATAAGTGTCCCATTTACTTTTGTTTGCATCTTTTACTTTCCAATCGATATCATAAAATACCAACAATATTTATCTTATCTTATTATCCCTATCAGATCTCACTTTCACAAGTTACCGTGAAGGGATTGACAACCCCTTTATCGCGTTGGTTGCGAGGTTCTTGTTTGTTTGTGTAGGTACGAGGGACTTTTGAGGAGCCTCCTACTGGATTGATACCTTGGTTCTCAAAAACTGAGGGAAATACTTACACTACTTTGCTGCATCACCCTTTCCTCTTCAAGGGAAAAACCAACGCATGCTCAAGAGGTAGCACCTATCACACCCGATCATCACGTGGTGTCTCAACACAAAGAACTTTCGTAATGGTGCATACTTGGGGAGAACACTTATACCTTGAAATTTAATTAAAGGATAATCTTATAATGCTACCACCGTACTAAGCAAAATAAGATGCATAAAGATAAACATCATATGGAATCAAAATATGTGACATGATATGGCCATCATCATCTTGTGATTTTGATCTTCATATCCAAAGCAACGTCACTATTTCCATCATCACCGGCTTGACACCTTGATCTCCATCATAGCATTGTGGCCATCTCGCCAACCATTGCTTCTACGACGAATATCGCTACCGCTTAGTGATAAAGTAAAGCAATTACATGGCCTTTGCATTTCATACAATAAAGAGACAACCATAAGGCTCCTGCGAGTTGCCGATAACTTTTGCAAAACCTGATCATCTCATACAACAACATATATCACATCATGTCTTGACCATATCACATAACGACATGCCCTGCAAAAACAAGTTAGACGTCCTCTACTTTGTTGTTGCAAGTTTTACGTGGCTGCTACGGGCTTCTAGCAAGAACTATTCTTACCTACGGCACAAAACCACAATGGTGATTTATCAAGTTTGCTATTTTAACCTTCAACAAGGACCGGTCGCAGTCAAATTCAATTCCACCAAAGTTGGAGAAACAATCACCCGCCAGCCACCTTTATGCAAAACTAGTTGCATGTCTGTCGGTGGAACCGGTCTCATGAACGTGGTCATGTAAGGTTGGTCTGGGCCGCTTCATCCAACAATACCGCCGAATCAAAATGAGACATTGGTGGTAAGCAGTTTCATGATCACCGCCCGCAACTCTTTGTGTTCTACTCATGCATATCATCTACGCATAGATCTGGCTCGGATGCCATTGTTGGGAAGCGTAGCATGCAATTTCAAAAAATTTCCTACGCTCACGCAAGATCTATCTAGGATATGCATAGCAATGAGAGGGGGAGAGTGTGTCCACGTACCCTCGTAGACCGAAAGTGAAAGCGTTTGCTAACGCGGTTGATGTAGTCGAACTTCTTCTCGTTCCAACTGATCAAGTACCAAACATACGACACCTTCGAGTTCTGCACACGTTCAACGCGATGATGTCCCTCGAGCTCTTGATCTAGCAGAGGGTTGGGGAAGTAGATGAGTTCTGTTAGCACGACGGTGTGGTGACGGTGATGGTGAAGTGATCCCCGCAGGCTTCGCCTAAGCACTGCGAGAATATGATCGGAGGTGTAAACTGTGGAGGGGGCGCCGCACATGGCTAGGAATAGTTGATGTGTGTTCTAGGCGCCCCCTCCCCACGTATATAAAGGAGGGAATGGGAGGGAGCCAGCCCTAGGCACGCCCAAGTAGGAGGAATCCTACTTGGGCTCCTAGTAGGATTCACCCTCCCCTTTCCTTTTACCGGAGGGGGAAAGAGGGGAAGAGAGGGGGAAGGAGGGAAAGAGGGGGCGTTTCCCCCTCCTCCTACTCCATTTCGGCTTCCTTCCTTGGGGGGGGGGGCACCACCCCTTGTGGGCTGGTGTGCCTCCCTCCTATGGCCCATATGGTCCATATCTTCCCCCGGGGGGTTCCGCCAACCCCCCCGGTACTCCAACATGTACCCGAAACATTCCGGAACACTTCCGGTGTTTGAATACTATCATCCAATATATCAATCATTACCTCTTGAACATTTCGAGACTCCTCGTCATGTTCGTGATCTTATCCGGGACTCCGAACAACATTCGGTCACCAAATCACATAACTCATATAATACAAATTGTCATTGAATGTTAAGCGTGCGGACCCTACGGGTTCGAGAACTATGTAGACATGACTGAGACACCTCTCCAGTCAATAACCAATAGCAGAACCTAGATGCTCATATTGGTTCCCACATATTCTATGAAGATGTTTATTGGTCGAACCGTTATGACAACATACATTATTCCCTTTGTCATCAGTATGTTACTTGCTCGAGATTCGATCGTCGGTATCTTTATACCTAGTTCAATCTCGTTACCGGCAAGTCTCTTTACTCGTTCCGTAAAGCACCATCCCGCAACTAACTCATTAGTCACATTGCTTGCAAGGCTTCTTATGATGTGCATTACCGAGAGGGCCCAGAGATACCTCTCCGATACTCTCGGAGTGACAAATCGTAATCTCGATCTATGCCAACCCAACAAACACCTTCAGAGATACATGTAGAGCATCTTTATAATCAGCCAGTTCCATTGTGACATTTGATAGCACACAAGGCATTCCTCCGATATCCAGGAGTTGCACAATCTCATAGTCGGAGGAATATGCATTTGACATGAAGAAAGCAGTACCAATAAAACTGAACGATCATTATGCTAAGCTAACGGATGGGTCATGTCCATCAAATCATTCTCCTAATGATGTGATCCCGTTCATCAAATGACAACACATGCCTATGGCTAGTAAACTTAACCATCTTTGATTAACGAGCTAGTCAAGTAGAGGCATACTTGGGACATGGTGTTTTGTCTAAGTATCCACACATGTATCAGTTTCTAGTTAATACAATTCTAGCATGAATAATAAAAATTTATCATGAATAAGGAAATATAAAATAACAACTTTATTATTGCCTCTAGGGCATATTTCCTTCAGCTCCGATGGCTGCGGATCTGGCATCCTGTCCAGATCCGTCTCAATACGGCCCTGGCCGGCTGGTGGCGAGAGGAGGACAGGTGAGGGGCGGCTGGAGGCTCCCTACCGGCATGCTGACATCAACCCTCTTCTCCTTGGCGAGGCTCCATTCGGTTCCACCCAGCTGCGAGGTTGGGGGACACGACTTCTAGTGAAAACCGTGCCGACTTCGGTCATGGCGGATGATGGCGGCGTCTATGACGTCGTTCCCTTCTTGAGGCATCGTTGTTGTAGGTCGTGGCACCCCACTCATGATGCTCCAGGGGAAACTCTAGATCTGGATCTACCGGATCAGACGATGATGGTACCTTTGATGCTGTTGTCCCTCCTGCGGGCATCATTTTGGAGCAAGTGCTAGTTAGACGGGACAAGCGGAAGAGCGATCCATCGCAAGGCCAACGGCGGATCTCGGCGGCATGGTGCTGCGGAGGTTCGGTGACGGGCGCATGTGGACGGATTCGTGCAGGATGGTGGAGATGTCTGGCTTTGTGGTGGCGTCGAAGGCAGGCCAGGCAAGGTCAATGGGTCAGTTGCTACTTTGGAGATGGACCGGTGGAAGATGGCCACTACTAGGAAAATGCTTATAGGTAGACATTTAGCAGTAGCGTTGGTTAGATACCCATTGCTACTGCTATTTAGCAGTAGCGCCGGCCAGCACAAGCGCTACAAGTGCACGTTAGCAGTAGCGCTGGATTTCACAGCCAGCGCTACTGCTAATGGGCCACGCTCTCGGGCCCCCGTTGCAGCTTTAGCTATAGCGCTGGGCTGCCTACCCCGCGCTGCCGCTAGCCCACCTCTCTGCTTCCCCCCGCACCGGCCCGCGCACCACCCCTCCCCTCACTCACACTCACACGCACCAGATCGAATCCCAGTCGTCCCCCGATCCATCCGCCGCCCCCGCGTCCTACTCCGGCCGCCCTCCCGGC
>NC_041383.1:67142565-67149839 GCF_002162155.2 Triticum dicoccoides
TCCTCCCTCCCTAGTTATAGTTATTAGAGAGTAGTTAATTTTTAGGCGTTTTAGTTGAATTTGTAGGTGTTTTAGTTAAATAATGTAGGTGCTTTAGTTGAATTTTTAGGTGTTTTAGTTAAATTCGTAGGTGTTTTAGCTAAAAAGTAGGTTCTTAGAATAATGTAGGTGTTCTTAGAATAATGTTGAATTTGTTTTAGGTGTTTTAGTTGTTTTAGGTGTTTTAGTTGTTTTAAGTGTAGTTAATAGAATTTTAGGAGGCTTAGTTGTTTTAGGTGTGGTTAACATAATTTTAGGTGTTTTAGTTGTTTTAGGTGTAGTTAACAGAATTCTAGGTATTTTTTTAGTTAAAGCAATTGTTGTTATTTTTTAGTTAAAGCAATTTTTCCTGTTTTATGCAAATTTGCAGTGGACATGTCATATTTTGAACATGTCACATTTTGGACAATGTCATATTTTTCCGAGTGGCCTATGTTTTGCCAGAAATGTCGATTCGTTTACGTTCTGGCAAATTTCAGGCGCTCGATTGGTCCTGTTTTTAGCAAAGGTCATGTCAAATTTTGCTAAGTGTTTATTAATTTTGTTTTCATAATTAAGCATTTTGTTCTCGACTTCGACGATGCCTATCCCGCATCCTCGTCGTCGACTCGGCGGAGGACTCCTGCTTGAGCCGAGGGGCCATGTCCGGGACTAGGCTCCGCCGGGCTGGTACTGGGTTGTGCTACCTTCTGGTGAGCGCAGCTTAGTGAGGAGCCAGCCCGTTGTCGACCCGGAGCTTCTTTGGTGGCGGTCACGTGGGCCTGCATCGGTGGAGAGGCTTCAGTCCCCCACGCAGGTGGTTCAACACCGTGTCACGGAGGAGAACGCGCACGTCCAGCGCTACTTGGTTGCGTTGGCAAACGGCTGGTTCTCCAATACCTGGCAGATTATTTGGGGATCTCACCGGAGCTATGATCCGGTGATGGTTCCTTCTCTTTGGGTGTCCACCGCGGCCCACTGAACCTAGATGAGCTATTATTCGAGATGTATTAGTCTTATTATATGATGATCTTTGCTACAAACTACTATATATGTATTCGATGATGCATTATTAATTACCTATTAGTTATTTTCTTATTGAATGCAAAACATGAGCGCGGTTTGTGCTACAAACTACTACATATGTATTCATGATGGATTATTAATTACCTATTAGGAAATGTCTGACGACGAAAGCTAATTCGCTATGTGTGATTAGTGCGAAGATAAGCGCGGTATGTGCGACAGGCCTCACCTGGTAGAAGGTCGGCGCTTCAGCATCAAGCTCCAAGAGACCTTCGATGTTGATACGGTACGCAACGATGACAAGTTTTTATGTTATTTTTGCACAACTTCTCTGCTTCTTCAACGTGTACTTTCCATCGTTTACAATTCGACTAGCTTATCCCATGCCATGCAAGACGCTATGTCTTGAAGAAGATGGGTTTTGAAGATCATGAAAGCACGAAGACAAAGATAATTCAACTAAGGACCCATCATGGTTATGATTTTGCTGTAAAACTATACAATTCTGTGAACTCATCCAATTTTGGTTGCCCGAATTGGGAAGCCCTTTTCAAGGCGTATGATTTTCATGAGGGTATGCTTCTCACCTTCGATCTTGGTGATCCTGACATCGACAAAAATAATATGACCATTTGGGTCCTTGTTGACACGCTTCCAGTTTTACCGCTGTGTGAGTTTCTTAAACATATTTACTAAGTAATTTATATTGTTAATTTCAAAATATTTGACAGCTTATTTCCATTGACAGCTTATTTTCATTCTTCAAAAAAAGTACGGAAGATGGTAGAGAGAACCTACTACTACAATGATGAAGCACAATTAACTTATAAGGAGAAAGATGGTCTTATCACTTTTTTTACTGATCATGAGAATTACAATAGCTATTATCGAATTCCTCAAAATTATGGTCCATATGTGCCACTAGTGCACGCGGTGTGCTACGGTAACACCAATTGAGATATCATGGTAAGTTTTTCTACTATTATGACATCCGTGCATCTTTGAACATTGCTAACTACATTGCTAACTACAAATTTATTACTATGTTTTTGAACAGAAAATCCCGATGGATTGTGTGCCTCATCTGATGTTGCCAAGAGGCCGCGTTGAAGTTATGAGCTTACGGCCACCACGGCCAGGTCAGCCACAGTATCCACATCACTCCTGTCCATACCGGATTTCTAAAAGCGAGGAAGCCATGATAATAAATGATTGGAAAAAATGTTTCAACCATCGTAGAGAGCTACTTAGAAGCAACATTGTGCGTAGGCCAAGACTTGAAGACAAGATGATCTCCGTTCTTCATTGTGGAGAGTTCAGTTTCCTTAATGAAGAGTCAATGCCTATCTTGTTTTATGATATTTTACCTAAGAGAGGGTAGAGTATGTCCTATGAGAGGAGTAGGTCCTAGGTAGAATGTGTTATTATGTGCTATAATGTGTTAGAGTTGATGAGGAGGATGAGGAGTTGTGATTATGATTAGTGACCAACTTGTTATATATATGATGTCTCATTGACGAACATTGTTTGGTGGTGATGACTACTGGTAATGAATATGCTATTTAAACAAACTAGTTCATGATGAGTTTTATTGTATAAAAGATATATCTGTTTAAACATGTACAACGCCAAAATATTAAAAAGAAAACATAAATGTTAGCAGTAGCGCTGGCCTAAAAACGTGCTACTAGTAGTTGAACTTACCAGTAGCGCTGGTCTATAAACACGCTACTGCTAGAAAATAGCTGTAGCGTCGTAGCAGTAGCGCTGGTACCCGCACTACTGGTAGCACAAAAACAAGCGCTATTGGAAAGCTTTTCTCTACTAGTGGGCAGCGGCAGCCTCTGAGAGTGCATTGGTCCGGTATGGGACCCAGTCCCGGTATGTGGCTGGGCTGGGGCATTCAGCTTTAGATTTTAGGGTCTGGTGTGATGTCTGTTTGGTATTAGGCCCGGATATTCAACACACCTTCATCAATAGGATAGGAGTAGCAACATGTGTTTCCTAGATGGTGGCTTTAGATTCACGGATGTATAACTTTGTATGGTCTCTGTGAAAAATTAATAAAATGGCCGCATGCATTGCCCAAATGCAGAAGCCGGGGGTTTATCCTCCTTTTCCAAAATAAAAAGCTCTCATGCCAGTACAAAGAGCCTTTCTAAGGAGTCGCCAAGCAAATGTTTGCACTCTGGGCGCCATGAGTTTCTGCTTCCAGACCTGATTAAGAATATTCTTTACATGTACATGTAGAAACCTGTCTTGGTTGATTGCTAGGATTAGCCTGGATATCCAGCAAACAAAGCTTATAGGTACTTTTAGAGTCGCACTTGCCATTAGGAGTGAGATCCCAACACAAAATATCATTCCTTTCGTCCTTGATGATAGGAGTGCTAATCATGGCAGAAGGTTCAATTTTTTTGATAGATTAGAGCCTTCCACTGTTTTCGATTAGGAATCCAAAGATCATTTACCTTTGCTGGATAGATGAAGTTGGCGTCCTACAAGATAAGCTGGTCATACATAGCAGTCCGGGCAAAACACCAGGGTGAGCTCCAGATAGAAATGTTGCCCTGAGTGAGACGGGTCGCCTCAATTATTTGCCGATTGTTGGTCGCAAATCTCGGCAAAGGACTTCTTTGCCGAGTTTGTCATTTGCCGAGTAGGCCCACGGCTGCGGCGACGGAACAACGCGGGGACGAGCGGGGCCTGGCCCCGATCGAGAATACAATGGGAGCGGCAACTAGGGTTTGGCTGGTTTAAATACCTCATAGATTGCCGAGTATCTTTCGTCGGGGCTCTCGGCAAAAGCTGCCCACCATCACAGGTCCGTCAGCTGCAAACGGCCGTGCCACATGGCTCCTATTTGCCAGGTGCCTTTTACCGGGCTCTCGACATATTGTGCATAAGCCGAGATGCTTTATGTTTGCCGGGTATTTAACGGGCGGGGCTCGGCAGAGCTTCCCATGTGCCGTGTCCTATTGTTTGCCGAGAGCCACACTCAGCTTACCTTCCTTTTGCCGTGATCCCGTGTTCTCGTACTCGGCAAAGACGAAAGAACTCGGTAACAACAATCTTTCCAGTAGTGATTAGGGGGATCAACACCATAAGCGCAATCATAACCTAAAGTATTTGTTAACTTTTCAGCTCTCTCTTTCTACTGATTTGAGTTTCTACAATACAAATAACTTTAGGGGCAAACTTTAACGCAAGTTTGCGTAGCTCTTCAATTGTTGGGGTGTTGCTGATACCTCGACAGTTTCAGCCTAGAAGACTAACATCCGGCGGTCCTCCACCGCCGCCGAGTACATCACTGTTTTTTGGCACCACGGGCAAGTTCTTCCCTCCTCTTGAAGAGCTCTTCTCACTTGCTTGCACTGTCTTGGGCCTTTTCTTGGGCCTGGAGGCACCCCTCGAAGAAGCCCGCCAAAATATATTGGATGAAGAAGTGCCGTCCTCTAGTCTAGAATAGCAAGCGACTAATTCGGATGGTGATTCTCTCCCACAAATTTAGTTTGCAGGATCATGGTCACCCAGCAGCGCAAAGTAACATCTTGAGGTACCTCGTCCTTGAACAACAAAGAATCTGGTCGCTCCTCAAAGACTTCACAAACAAATTCAGTCTGCGCCATGTTACCTTGTACTCTGAACCTATATGTAACTCTTTGTACTCTGAATGAATCAAGCAAGGCATTCCGCTAAACTTCAGTGAACACAAGGCGAAAAATGTTTTTTCTGTAGTGTATATCCACTGTGTTTTCTAAGAAATTGCCGAATTGGAGAATGGTTCGTGGCATCGTGCGGCTAATGGATCAGTCCCTGCAGTTGTATGTAGCTTCCACATTCATCCGTCAGATACAGTGAGGTTTTCCTTTCAAAAAGAAAGATACAGTGAGGTTGCCATAGACGAACACGGAATGGGCTGTGGCCCATCAGGTATTCCTTGCAGTGTTCGCCTTTGTTTCTCCGCTCGTCTAGGCCTGGCCTCCGTTCGATGGCAATAGATACCCATTACCCACGTATCCGTTAAAACCCTATTAGGGTAAGGGTATGAGACAAAAAATTACCCATGGGTATATAAATAGGAAAAAGTTAAACCCATCGGGTAGAGGGGGTACGGGTATGGGATCATACAACCCATACCCACATACTCATTAACCCATATAAAATCTGTATGAACTCGAAATTATCTCTAAACTTTGTCATAAATTTGCGAACTCAAAATGTATGACTTATGTGAAGATGTTCCAATGTATTGTTATTCAAGAGAAAGTGATGTTGTTTATTAAGTATGGTGTTGTTTATGATGTGTTGTTGTTTAAAAGTGCGTCTTGTTGTATAATCTGTTGTTTGTTTATAGATTATGATTATATGTTGTCGATTATGACTATTAGTTGGTCAAACTGATGCTTTGCAAACGTGGGTAATTTTACCCGCGGGTGCCCATCTACCATGTCGGGTAACGGGTATGGGAAAAAATTGTACCCATTGACGGGTATGGGTAAGGGCGATGGGTAAGCTAGGAGTGGACGGGTAAGGGTATGGGGTAGCTTCACCCATACCCAAACCCTGCGGGTGCCATCCCTAGTTCGAACCGCCTCGTGATGTTTCGAATCAAATTCGGAGTTCAGATCAGATCCGGATCATGTTGGTTTTCATCGTCCTGTTCTCCCTTTCGAGTTCGGATTCCCTCTTATGCCCAACACTGCCGACTATATATATGATGACAGGCTCGATCTATCGGCACCGTATCAATTGACGTTGTGCAAGAAACGAGGGCCCCAAAGCCAAGTAGCCAATCTTTCCACGATGTCGTTCTTCAACATGTGTCTCTTCGCTTCCATGGCAATGGCGTACATCCTCCGCTTCCCAGGAGAAGACCTGCACCATCTGACGCCCCGGAGTTGCCCAAAGGAAGCAATGGCGGAACTCCTGCTGCCGGTCGGATCGTCCCGTGAAGAGCCCCAGGGCGTTGTGGACTGCTCGAAGGAGGTCGAATCGACGCTCGTGGAGAGGAGGAGTTCCACCAGCGCTTGAAGTAGTGCATGTGTGATGTTCATGCGTGAGTTCGAGGATTGCAAGTACACTACCGGAACAGGGCTCTAAGCCGACAGCCAAATGTATGTCGACGGCCCCCTGTCGGCCTAATCAGATCTATGCCGACAGCTAGGTGCTGGCCGTCGGCGTACAATGGCCGTCGGGCTATCCCCGTCTACGCCGACAGCAGCCGTCGGCACAGCACAGCCGTCGGCTTATCCCAGACTACGCCTACAGCTGTCGTCGGCATATACAGACCGTCGGCATAGATGCGGGCCCGCTGACAACGGTCATCACGGCCGGCTAACGACGTCTAATCTATGCCGACAACCGAGACGGGTGGCCGTCGGCATAGATACGGGTGACACGTCACCGATCCAGAGCACATCGACCAGGATCTATGTCAACGGCAGCCGTCGGCATAGATGACACGTCATCGATCTGCGGCGCGCCATCCATCTGCCCTGGCCGCAGCTATGCCGCATAGTTTTTTTTTTCTTTTTTTTTCCATATAGTATTATTATGATTATTAAGCATATAGTATGTGTTAATAAGCATACATATAGTATGTGTTAATAAGCATACATATAGTATGTGTTAATAAGCATATAGTATGTTAATAAGCACATAGTATGTGTTAATAAGCATACATATAGTTTTTTTTCTTTTTCTTCACTGTTTTCTTTATTATTATAATTTGACTAACTTACATATAGTATGTGTTAATAAGCATACGTACATTATTTTTCGGTTCTGTATAGAGCGGTGTGACCCCCCTCACGAACGGTGCCGCCGCCAGCCGGCACCTGGAATGGGGAACAGCCGCATCGGGTCTATACGAAGGGGACTTTGCTCCAAGTGTTTATATATATATCGGATGACCTACCACAACCGGGTGGTGTTATGGCACGTCCAAAGAGGCGGCACGCATCTCCGAGGTGTGGCCCCGTCACGGACGGCGCCGCCGCCGGCACCTGGAGGGGGGAAACTGACGCGTCGGGTCTACACGGAGTGGATGTATCTGTGGGTTTGGCCCGGATGTTGCTCCCGGGTGTCCCTATAGGCGGACCTGACACAACCGGGTGGAGAGGTCCACTGGTCAAAGCCCGTCCATGTGAAGTCAAAGGGCTAGATCTCGTGGTCAACCGCTCTAGGGTTAGTTGGGACGGGGGCCGTCGGGGTAGCAATGCCACCGG
>NC_041383.1:67151324-67160695 GCF_002162155.2 Triticum dicoccoides
TACATGCGGGGCGGTGTTGTGGCATGTCCGAAGAGGCGGCACGCGTCTCCGGTGCGTGGCCCCCCTCACGGACGGTGCCGCTGCCGGTACTGGGAGGGGGAAACTGACGCGTCGGGTCTACATGGAGTGGATGTATCTGTGGGTTTGGCCCGGATGTTGCTCCTGGGTGTCCCTATTGGCGGACCTGACACAACCGGGTGGAGAGGTCCACTGGTCAAAGCCCGTGCATGTGAAGTCAAAGGGCTAGATCTCGTGGTCAACCGCTCCAGGGTTAGTCGGGACGGGGGCCCTGGGGGTAGCAATGCCACCGGAGCGTCGTACCGGGCCCTCATACATGCGGGGTGGTGTTGTGGCATGTCCTATAAGAGGCGGCACGCGTCTCCGGTGCGTGCCCCCCCTCACGGACGGCGCCGCCGCTGGCACCGGGAGGGGGGAAACTGTTGGAAATATGCCCTAGAGGCAATAATAAAGTAGTTATTATTATATTTCCTTGTTCATGATAATCGTTTATTATCCACGCTATAATTGTATTGACAGGAAACTCAGATACATGTGTGGATACATAGACAACACCATGTCCCTAGTAATCCTCTAGTTGACTAGCTCGTGGATCAATAGATGGTTACGGTTTCCTGGCCATGGATATTGGATGTCATTGATAACGGGATCACATCATTAGGAGAATGATGTGATGGACAAGACCCAAACCTAAGCCTAGCACAAAGATCGTGGTTCATATGCTAAAGCTTTTCTAATGTCAAGTATCATTTCCTTAGACCATGAGATTTTGCAACTCCCGGATACCGTAGGAATGCTTTGGGTGTACCAAACGTCACAACGTAACTGGGTGGCTATAAAGGTGCACTACAGGTATCTCCGAAAGTGTCTGTTGGGTTGGCACGAATCGAGACTGGGATTTGTCACTCCGGTTAACGGAGAGGTATCTCTGGGCCCACTCGGTAGGACATCATCATAATGCGCACAATGTGACCAAGGGGTTGATCACGGGATGATGTGTTACGAAACGAGTAAAGAGACTTGCCGGTAACGAGATTGAACAAGGTATCGGGATACCGACGATCGAATCTCGGGCAAGTACAATACCGTTAGACAAAGGGAATTGTATACGAGATCGATTGAGTCCTTGACATCGTGGTACATCCGATGAGATCATCGTGGAACATGTGGGAGCCAACATGGGTATCTAGATCCCGCTGTTGGTTATTGACCGGAGATCGTCTCGGTCATGTCTGCATGATTCCCGAACCCGTAGGGTCTACACACTTATGGTTCGATGACGCTAGGGTTATAAAGGAAGTTTGTATGTGGTTACCGAATGTTGTTCGGAGTCCCGGATGAGATCCCGGACGTCACGAGGAGTTCCGGAATGGTCCGGAGGTAAAGAATAATATATAGGAAGTGAGGCTTTGGCCACCGGATGTGTTTCTGGGGTCACCGGTAATGTATCGGGACCACCGGAACGGTTCCGGGGTCCACCGGGAGGGGCCACCAGCCCCGGAGGCTTGCATGGGCCTAGAGTGGAAAGGGACCAGCCCCAGAGTGGGCTGGTGTGCCTCCCACCCTTGCCCAAGGCGCAGCTAGGAGGGGAGAGGGGAAACCCTAGGCGTAGATGGGCCTATAGGCCCACACTAGGGTGCGCCCCCTCTCTCCCCCTCTTGGCCGCACCCTCCAAGTCCCATCTAGGGCTGCCGCACCCCTTGGGTGGGAACCATAGATGGGGGCGCAGCCACCTCCCCTCCTCCTATAAATAGTGGGGGTTTTGGGGCTGCTAGGTAGATGAGTTTTACCTCTCCCAGGCGCAGCCCTACCTCTCTCCCTTCTCCTCTCCCGCGGTGCTTGGCGAAGCCCTACTGGATTGCCACACTCCTCCACCACCACCACGCCGTTGTGCTGCTGCAGGACGGAGTCTTCCTCAACCTCTCCCTCTCTCCTTACTGGATCAAGGCGTGGGAGACGTCACCGGGATGGACGTGTGTTGAACGCGGAGGTGCCGTCCGTTCGGCACTAGGATCTCCGGTGATTTGGATCACGACGAGTAAGACTCCTTCAACCCCGTTCTCTTGAACGCTTCCGCTTAGCGATCTACAAGGGTATGTAGATGCACTCTGCTTCCCCTCGTTACTGGTTTCTCCATAGATAGATCTTGGTGATACATAGGAAAATTTTGAATTTCTGCTACGTTCCCCAACAGTGGCATCATGAGCTAGGTCTATTGCGTAGATTCTTTGCACGAGTAGAACACAAAGTAGTTGTGGGCGTTGATGTTGTTCAATATGCTTACCGTTACTAGTCCAATCTTGTTTCAGCGGCATTGTGGGATGAAGCGGCCCAGACCGACCTTACATGTACACTTACGTGAGACAGGTTCCACCGACTGACATGCACTTGGTGTATAAGGTGGCTAGCGGGTGCTAGTCTCTCCCACTTTAGTCGGAACGGATTCGATGAAAAGGGTCCTTATGAAGGGTAAATAGCAATTGGCATATCACGTTGTGGTTTTTGCGTAGGTAAGAAATGTTCTTGCTAGAAACCCATAGCAGCCATGTAAAACATGCAAACAACAATTAGAGGACGTCTAACTTGTTTTTGCTATGCTATGTGATGTGATATGGCCAAGAAGAATGTGATGAATGATATGTGATGTATGAGATTGATCATGTTCTTGTAATAGGAATCACGACTTGCATGTCGATGAGTATGACAACCGGCAGGAGCCATAGGAGTTGTCTTTATTTATTGTATGACCTGTGTGTCATTGAACAACGCCATGTAATTACTTTACTTTATTGCTAACCGGTATCCATAGTAGTAGAAGTAATAAGTTGGTGGGACAACTTCATGGAGACACGATGATGGAGATCATGATGATGGAGATCATGGTGTCATGCCGGTGACGACGATGATCATGGAGCCCCGAAGATGGAGATCAAAAGGAGCAATATGATATTGGCCATATCATGTCACTATTTGATTGCATGTGATGTTTATCATGTTTATACATCTTATTTGCTTAGAACGACGGTAGTAAATAAGATGATCCCTCATTAATATTTCAAGAAAGTGTTCCCCCTAACTGTGCACCGTTGCGAAAGTTCGTCGTTTCGAAGCACCACGTGATGATCGGGTGTGATAGATTCTTACGTTCACATACAACAAGTGTAAGCTAGATTTACACACGCGAAACACTTAGGTTGACTTGGCGAGCCTAGCATGTACAAACATGGCCTCGGAACACAAGAGACCGAAAGGTCGAGCATGAGTCGTATAGTAGATACGATCAACATGAAGATGTTCACCGATGATGACTAGTCCGTCTCACATGATGATCGGACACGGCCTAGTTGGCTCGGATCATGTAATCACTTAGATGACTAGAGGGATGTCCATCTGAGTGGGAGTTCATGAGATGAACTTAATTATCCTGAACATAGTCAAAAGATCTTTGCAAATTATGTCGTAAGCTCGCACTTTAGTTCCATTGTTTAGATATGTTCCTAGAGAAAATATAGTTGAAAGTTGACCGTAGCGTTTATGCGGACAGTAGAAAGCTTATGTCCTTAATGCACCACTTAGTGTGCTGAACCCCAAATCGTCGTCTGTGGATGTTGCGAACATCGGACATACATGTTTTGATAACTACGTGATAGTTCAGTTAAACGGTTTAGAGTTGAGGCACCAAAGACGTTTTTTGAAACGTCGCGGAACATATGAGATGTTTCAAGGGCTGAGATTGGGATTTCAGGATCGTGCCCACGTCAAGAGCTATAAGACCTCCGACGATTTTCTTAGCCTGCAAAGTAAGGGAGAAAAGCTCAATCGTTGAGCTTGTGCTCAGGTTGTCTGAGTGCAACAATCACTTGAATCGAGTGGGAGTTGATCTTCCAGATGAGATAGTGATTTTTCTCCAAAGTCATTGCCACGAAGCTGCTAGAGCTTCGTGATGAACTATAACAAATCAGGGATAGATATGATGATCCTTGAGATATTCACGATGTTTGACACCGCGAAAGTAGAAATCAAGAAGGAGCATCAATTGTTGCTGGTTAGTGAAACCACTAGTTTCATGAAGGGCAAGGGCAAGAAGGGGCACTTCATGAAATGGCAAATCAGTTGCTGCTCCAGTGAAGAAACCCGAGGTTGAACCCAAACCTGAGACTAAGTGCTTCTATAATAAGGGGAATAGCCACTGGAGCAGAATTACCCTAGATACTTGATAGATAAGAAGGCTGGCAAGGCCAATAGAAGTATATTGGATATACATAATGTTAATGTGTACTTTACTAGTACTCCTAGTAGCACCAAGGTATTAGATACCGGTTCGGTTGCTAAGTGTTAGTAACTCGAAATAAAAGCTACGGAATAAACGGAGACTAGCTAAAGGTGAGCTGATGATATGTGTTGGAAGTGTTTCCAAGGTTGATGTGATCAAGCATCGCACGCTCCCTCTACCATCGAGATTGGTGTTAAACCTAAATAATTGTTATTTGGTGTTTGCGTTGAGCATAGACATGATTGGATTATGTCTGTGGCAATATGGTTATTCATTTAAGGAGAATAATGGTTACTCTGTTTATTTGAATAATACCTTCAATGGTCTTGCACCTAAAATGAATGGTTTATTGAAATCTCGATCGTAGTGATACAAATTTTCATGCCAAAAGATATAAGATAGTACCACTTACTTGTGGCACTGCCATGTAAGTCATGTTGGTATAAAATGCATGAAGAAGCTCCATGTTGATGGATCTTTAGACTCACTCGTTTTGAAAAGTTTGAGACATGCGAACCATGTCTATTGGTGTATACGCATGAAGAAACTCCATGCAGATGGATCGTTTGGACTCACTTGATTTTGAATCACTTGAGATATGCAAATCATACCACATGGGCAAGATGACTGAAAAGCCTCGGTTTCAGTGAGATGGAACAAGATAGCAACTTGTTGGAAGTAACACAATTTGATGTGTGCAGTCCAATAAGTGCTGAGGTATGCAGTGAATATCGTTATGTTCTTACTTCACAGATGATTCGAGTAGATGTTGAGTATATTTACTTGATGAAACACAAGTCTGAATTATTGAATGGTTTAAGTAATTTCAGAGTGAAGTTTAAGATCTTCGTGACAAGAGGATAAAATGTCTATGATATGATCATAGAGATGAGTATCTGAGTTACGAGCTTTGGCACGCAATTAAGACACTGTGGAAATTGTTTCACAATTAATACCGCCTGGAACACCATAGTGTGATGGTGTGTCCGAACATCATAGTTGCACCCTATTGGATATGGTGCGTACCATGATGTCTCTTATCGAATTACCACTATCGTTCATGGGTTAGGGATTAGAGACAAGCGCACTCACTTTAATAGGGCACCACATAATTCCGTTGAGACGACACCGAACTATGGTTTGGAGAAACCTAAGTTGTGGTTTCTTAAAAGTTTGGGGCTGCGACGCTTATGTGAAAAAGTTTCAGGTTGATAAGCTCGAACCCAAAGCGGATAAAATACATCTTCATAGGACACCCAAAACAGTTGGGTATACCTCCTAATTCAGATCCGAAAGCAATAGGGATTGTTTCTTGAATCGGGTCCTTTCTCGAGGAAAGGTTTGTCTCGAGAATTGAGTGGGAGGATGGTGGAGACTTGATGAGGTTATTGAACCATCACTTCAACTAGGGTGTAGCAGGGCACAGGAAGTTGTTCCCGTGACGCCTACACCAATTGAAGTAGAAGCTTATGATAGTGATCATGAAGTTTCGGATCAAGGCACTACCATACCTCGTAGGGTGACAAGGATGCGTACTACTTCAGAGTGGTACGCAATCCTTTCTTAGAGGTCATGTTGCTAGACAACAATGAACCTACGAGCTATGGAGAAGCGATGGTGGGCCCGGATTCCGATGAATGGCTCGAGGCCATAAAATCCGAGAAAGGATCCATGACTTTGGAAGAACTACTTGATGGTCGTAAGGCTATTGGGTACAGATGGATTTTAGAAGAAGACAGACAATGATGGTAAGAATCACCATTAAGAAAGCTCGACTTGTCGTTAAGATGTTTTCCGACAAGTTAAGGAGTTGACTATGGTGAGGCTTTCTCACTCGTAGCGATGCTAAGAGTCTGTTGGAAATGGATTAGCAGTTACTGCATTATTTATGAAATCTTGCAGGTAGGATGTCAAAACATTGTTTCCTCGACGATATCCTTGAGGAAAGGTTGTATGTGATACAACTAGAAGGTTTTGTCAATCATGAAGAACGCTAACGAATATGCAAAACTCCAGCAATCCTTCTAAGGACTGGAGTAAGCATCTCGGAGTTGGAATGTACACTTTGATGAGATGATCAAAGATTTTGGGTTTATACAAAGTTCATGAGAAACTTGTATTTCCAAAGAAGTGAGTGGGAGCACTATAGAATTTCTGATGAGTATATGTTGTTGACATATTGATGATCAGAAATGATGTAGAATTTTTTGTAAAGCATATAGGGTTATTTGAAACGTGTTTTTCAATGGAAAACCTGGATTAGGCTACTTGAACAATAAGCATCAAGATCTATAAGATAGATCAAAATGCTTAATAATACTTTGAAATGAGCACATACCTTGACATGATCTTGAAGGTGTTCAAGATGGATCAGTCAAAGAAGGAGTTCATGCCTGAGTTGTAAGGTATGAAGTTAAGAGTTAAAGCTCGACCACGGCAGAAGAGAGACAAAGGACGAAGGCCGTCCCCTACGCTTCAGACGTAGGCTCTATAGTATGCTATGCTGTGTACCACACCGGAAGTGTGCCTTGCCATGAGTCAGTCAAGGGGTACAAGAATGATCCAGGAACGGATCATTGGACAGCGGTCAAAATTATCCTTAGAGGAATAAGGAAATGTTTCTCGATTATGGAGGTGATAAAGAGTTCGGCGTAAAGGGTTACATCGATGCAAGCTTTAACACCTATCCGAATGACTCTGAGTAGCAAACCGGATACGTATAGTGGAGCAACCATTTGGAATAGCTCCAAGTGGAGCGCGGAAGCAGCATTTACAATATGACATAGAGAATTGCGAAGTACATACGGATCTGAATGTTGCAGACCCATTGACTAAAACCTCTCTCACAAGCAAAACATGATCAAACCCCAGAACTCATTGAGACTTAATCACATGGTGATGTGAACTAGTTTAGACACTAGTAAACTCTTTGGATGTTGGTCACATGGCGATGTGACCTATCAGTGTTAATCACATGGCGATGTGAACTAGATTATTGACTCTAGTGCAAGTGGGAGACTGTTGGAAATATGCCCTAGAGGCAATAATAAATTACTTATTATTATATTTCCTTGTTCATGATAATCGTTTATTATCCATGCTATAATTGTATTGACAGGAAACTCAGATACATGTGTGGATACATAGACAACACCATGTCCCTAGTAAGCCTCTAGTTGACTAGCTCGTCGATCAATAGATGGTTACGGTTTCCTGGCCATGGACATTGGATGTCATTGATAACGGGATCACATCATTAGGAGAATGATGTGATGGACAAGACCCAAACCTAAGCCTAGCACAAAGATCATGGTTCATATGCTAAAGCTTTTCTAATGTCAAGTATCATTTCCTTAGACCATGAGATTGTGCAACTCCCGGATACCGTAGGAATGCTTTAGGTGTACCAAACGTCACAACGTAACTGGGTGGCTATAAAGGTGCACTACAGGTATCTCCGAAAGTGTCTGTTGGGTTGGCACAAATCGAGACTGGGATTTGTCACTCCGGTTAACGGAGAGGTATCTCTGGGCCCACTCGGTAGGACATCATCATAATGTGCACAATGTGACCAAGGGGTTGATCACGGGATGATGTGTTACGGAACGAGTAAAGAGACTTGCTGGTAACAAGATTGAGCAAGGTATCGGGACACCGACGATCGAATCTCGGGCAAGTACAATACCGTTAGACAAAGGGAATTGTATACGGGATTGATTGAGTCCTTGACATCGTGGTTCATCCGATGAGATCATCGTGGAACATGTGGGAGCCAACATGGGTATCCAGATCCCGCTGTTGGTTATTGACCGGAGATCCTCTCGGTCATGTCTGCATGATTCCCGAACCCGTAGGGTCTACACACTTAAGGTTCGATGATGCTAGGGTTATAAAGGAAGTTTGTATGTGGTTACTGAATGTTGTTCGGAGTCCCGGATGAGATCCCGGACGTCACGAGGAGTTCCGGAATGGTCCGGAGGTAAAGAATAATATATAGGAAGTGAGGTTTTGGCCACCGGATGTGTTTCGGGGGTCACCGGTAATGTATCGGGACCACCGGAAGGGTTCCGGGGTCCACCGGGAGGGGCCACCAGCCCCGGAGGCTTGCATGGGCCTAGAGTGGAAAGGGACCAGCCCCAGAGTGGGCTGGTGCGCCTCCCACCCTTGCGCAAGGCGCAGCTAGGAGGGGAGAGGGGAAACCCTAGGCGCAGATGGGCCTATAGGCCCACACTAGGGCGCGCCCCCTCTCTCCCCCTCTTGGCCGCACCCTCCAAGTCCCATCTAGGGCTGCCGCACCCCTTGGGTGGGAACCCTAGATGGGGGCGCAGCCACCTCTCCTCCTCCTATAAATAGTGGGGTTTTTGGGGCTGCTAGGTAGATGAGTTTTACCTCTCCTAGGCGCATCCCTACCTCTCTCCCTTCTCCTCTCCCGCGGTGCTTGGCGAAGCCCTGCTGGATTGCCACGCTCCTCCACCACCACCACGCCGTTGTGATGCTGCTGGACGGAGTCTTCCTCAACCTCTCCATCTCTCCTTGCTGGATCAAGGCGTGGGAGACGTCACCGGGATGTACGTGTGTTGAACGCGGAGGTGCCGTCCGTTCGGCACTAGGATCTCCAGTGATTTGGATCACGACGAGTACGACTCCTTCAACCCCGTTCTCTTGAACGCTTCTGCTTAGCGATCTACAAGGGTATGTAGATGCACTCTCCTTCCCCTCGTTGCTGGTTTCTCCATAGATAGATCTTGGTGATACGTAGGAAAATTTTGAATTTCTACTACGTTGCCCAACAGAAACTGACTCGTCGGGTCTACACGGAGTGAATTTAGTTGTGGGTTTGGCCTGGATGTTGCTCCCCGGTGTCCCTCTAGGCGGACCTGACACAACCGGGTGGAGAGGTCCACTAGTCAAAGCCCATCCGTGTGAAGTCAAAGGGCTAGATCTTGTGGTCAACCGCTCCAGGGTTAGGCGGGACGGGGGCCCTAGGGGGTAGCAATGCCACCGGAGCATCGTACCGGGCCCTCATACATGCGGGATGGTGTTGTGGCATGTCCTAAGAGGCGGCACGCGTCTCTGGTGC
>NC_041383.1:67161157-67161939 GCF_002162155.2 Triticum dicoccoides
GTGCCCCCCCTCATAGATGGCGCCGCCGCCGGCACCTGGAGGGGGAAACGGAGGCGTCGGGTCTACACGGAGTAGATGTAGATGTGGGTTTGGCCCGGATGTTGCTCCCCGGTGTCCCTCTGGGCCGACCTGACACAACCGGGTCGAGAGCGCCACTGGTCAAAGCACGTCCGTGTGAAGTCAAAGGGCTAGATCTCGTGGTCAACCACTCCAGGGTTAGGCGGGACGGGGGCCCTCGGGGTAGCAATGCCACCGGACCGTTGTACCGGGCCCTCATACATGCGGGGCGGTGTTGTGGCATGTCCGAAGAGGCGGCACACGTCTTCGATGCGTGGCCCCCTCACGAACGGTGCCGCCGCCAGCCGACACCTGGAATGGGGGACAGCCGGATCGGGTCTATATGAAGGGGACTTTGCTCCAAGTGTTTATATATATTGGATGACCTACCACAACCGGGTGGTGTTATGGCATGTCCGAAGAGGAGGCACGCTTCTGCGGGGTGTGGCCCCGTCATGGACGGCGCCGCCGCCGGCACCTGGAGGGGGGAAACTGACGCGTCGGGTCTACACGGAGTGGATGTATCTATGGGTTTGGCCCGGATGTTGCTCCCAGGTGTCCCTATGGGCGTACCTGACACAACCGGGTGGAGAGGTCCACTGGTCAAAGCCCGTCCGTGTGAAGTCAAAGGGCTAGATCTCGTGGTCAACCACTCCAGGGTTAGTCGGGACGGGGGCCCTGGGGGTAGCAATGGCACCAGAGCATCGTACCGGGCCCTCATACAC
>NC_041383.1:67164306-67173267 GCF_002162155.2 Triticum dicoccoides
AGATCTCATGGTCAACCGCTTCAGGGTTAGGCGGGACGGGGGCCCTATGGGGTAGCAATGCCACCGGAGCGTCATACCGGGCCCTCATACATGCGGGGTGGTGTTGTGGCATGTCCTAAGAGGCGGCACGCGTCTCCGATGCGTGGCCCCCCTCACGGACGGTGCTGCCACCGGCACCTGGAGGGGGGAAATGGTCGCGTCTAGTCTACACGGAGTGGATGTAGCTGTGGGTTTGGCCCGGATGTTGCTCCCCGGTGTCCCTCTGGGCCAACCTGACACAACCGGGTGGAGAGGTCCACTGGTCAAAGACCGTCCGTGTGAAGTCAAAGGGCTAGATCTCTGTAGGAAATATGCCCTAGAGGCGATAATAAAGTTATTATTTATTTCCTCATATCATGATAAATGTTTATTATTCATGCTAGAATTGTATTAACCGGAAACATGATACATGTGTGAATACATAGACAAACATATAGTCACTAGTATGCCTCTACTTGACTAGCTCATTAATCAAAGATGGTTATGTTTCCTAACCATAGACATGTGTTGTCATTTGATTAATGGGATCACATCATTAGGAGAATGATGTGATTGACATGACCCATTCCGTTAGCCTAGCACTTGATCGTTTAGTATATTGCTATTGCTTTCTTCATGACTTATACATGTTCCTGTAACTATGAGATCATGCAACTCCCGTTTACCGGAGGAACACTTTGGGTGCTACCAAACGTCACAACGTAACTGGGTGACTATAAAGGAGTACTATAGGTGTCTCCAAAGGTACATGTTGGGTTGGCGTATTTCGAGATTAAGTTTTGTCACTCTGATTGTCGGAGAGGTATCTCTGGGCCCTCTCGGTAATGCACATCACAATAAGCCTTGCAAGCAATGTAGCTAATGAGTTAGTTACGGAATGATGCATTACGTAACGAGTAAAGAGACTTGCCAGTAACGAGATTGAACTAGGTATTGGATACCGACGATCGAATCTCAGGCAAGTAACATACCGATGACAAAGGGAACAATGTATGTTGTTATGCGGTTTGACCGATAAAGATCTACACAGAATATGTAGGCGCCAATATGAGCATCCAGGTTCCGCTATTGGTTATTGACCGAGAATAGTTCTAGGTCATGTCTACATAGTTGTCGAACCCGTAGGGTCCGCACGCTTAATGTTACGATGACAGTTTTATTATGAGTTTATAAGTTTTGATGTACCGAAGGTTGTTCGGAGTCCCGGATGTGATCACGAACATGACGAGGAGTCTCGAAATGGTCGAGACATAAAGATTGATATATTGGAAGCCTATGTTTGGACATCGGAAGTGTTTTGGGTGAAATCGGCATTTTACCAGAGTACCGGGCGGTTACCGGAACCCCCCGGTGACCTAATGGGCCTTATTGGGCCTAGTGGAGGAAGAGGAGAGGAGGCCTAGGGGCAGCCGCGCGCCCCTCCCCCGCCAAGTCGGAATAGGAGAAGGAGGGGGGGCGGCGCCCCCCCCCTTTCCTTTCCCCCCTCTCCTCCTTCCCCCCAAGTCCTAGTCCAACTAGGGAAAGGGGGGGAGTCCTACTCCCGGTGGGAGTAGGACTCCTCTGGCGCGCCTCCTCCTAGGGCCGGCCGCACCCCCTTGCTCCTTTATATACGGGGGCAGGGGGGCACCCTAGGACACACAAGTTGATCTACGTGATCGTTCCTTAGCCGTGTGCGGTGCCCCCCTCCACCATATTCCACCTCGGTCATATCGTCGCGGAGTTTAGGCGAAGCCCTGCGCCGATAGAACATCATCATCGTCAGCACTCCATCGTGCTGACGGAACTCATCCCCGACACTTTGCTGGATCGGAGTCCGGGGATCGTCATCGAGCTGAACGTGTGCTGAACTCGGAGGTGCCGTACGTTCGATACTTGGATCGGTCAGATCGTGAAGATGTACGACTACAGCAACCGCGTTGTCATAACGCTTCCACTTACGGTCTACGAGGGTACGTGGACATTATTCTCCCCTCTTGTTGCAATGCATCACCATGATCTTGCGTGTGCATAGGAGTTTTTTTTGAAATTACTACGTTCCCCAACAGTGGCATCCGAGCCAGGTTTTATGCGTAGATGTCATATGCACGAGTAGAACACAAGTGAGTTGTGGGCGATACAAGTCATATTGCTTACCAGCATGCCATACTTTGGCTCAGCGGTATTCTGAGACGAAGCGGCTCGGACCGACATTACGCGTACGCTTATGCGAGACTGGATTCACCGTTACGAGCACTCGTGCTTAAAGGTGACTGGCGGGTGTCTGTCTCTCTCACTTTAGCTGAACCGAGTGTGGCTACGCCCGGTCCTTGCGAAGGTTAAAACAACATTAACTTGATGAACTATCGTTGTGGTTTTGATGCTTAGGTAAGAACGGTTCTTGCTAAGCCCGTAGCAGCCACGTAAAATTTGCAACAACAAAGTAGAGGACGTCTAACTTGTTTTTGCAGGGCATGTTGTGATGTGATATGTTCAAGACGTGATGCTATATTTTATTGTATGAGATGATCATGTTTTGTAACCGTGTTATCGGCAACTGGCAGGAGCCATATGGTTGTCGCTTTATTGTATGAAATGCAAACGCCCTGTAATTGCTTTACTTTATCACTAAGCGGTAGCGATAGTCGTAGAAGCAATAGATGGCGTAACGACAATGATGCTACGATGGAGATCAAGGTGTGGCACCGGTGATGATGGTGATCACGACGGGGCTTCGAAGATGGAGATCACAAGTACAAGATGATGATGGCCATATCATATCACTTATATTGATTGCATGTGATGCTTATCCTTTATGCATCTTATCTTGCTTTGATTGACGGTAGCATTTTAAGATGATCTCTCACTAAATTATCAAGAAGTGTTCTCCCTGAGTATGCACCGTTGCGAAAGTTCTTTGTGCTGAGACACCACGTGATGATCGGGTGTGATAGGCTCTACGTTCAAATACAACGGGTGCAAAACAGTTGCACACGCGGAGTACTCAGGTTAAACTTGACGAGCCTAGCATATAACAGATATGGCCTCGGAACGCGGAGACCGAAAGGTCGAGCGTGAATCATATAGTAGATATGATCAACATATTGATGTTCACTGTTGAAACTACTCCATCTTACGTGACGATCGGACATGGTGTAGTTGATATGGATCACGTAATCACTTAGAGGATTAGAGGGATGTCTATCTAAGTGGGAGTTCTTAAGTAATATGATTAATTGAACTTAAATTTATCATGAACTTAGTACCTGATAGTATTATGCTTGTCTATGTTTGTTGTAGATAGATGGCTCGTGCTGTTGTTCCGTTGAATTTTAATGCGTTCCTTGAGAAAGCAAAGTTGAAAGATGATGGCAGCAATTACACGAACTGGGTCCGTAACCTGAGGATTATCCTCATTGCTGCACAGAAGAATTACATCCTGGAAGCACCGCTGGGTGCCAGGCCTGCTGCTGATGCAACTGACGACGTTAAGAACGTCTGGCAGAGCAAAGTTGATGACTACTCAATAGTTCAGTGTGCCATGCTTTATGGCTTAGAACCGGGTCTTCAACGATGTTTTGAACGTCATGGAGCATATGAGATGTTCCAGGAGTTGAAGTTAATATTTCAAGCAAATGCCCGGATTGAGAGATATGAAGTCTCCAATAAGTTCTATAGCTGCAAGATGGAGGAGAATAGTTCTGTCAGTGCACACATACTCAAAATGTCTGGGTATAATAATCACTTGATTCAACTGAGAGTTAATCTTCCTGATGACAGTGTCATTGACAGAATTCTTCAATCACTGTGACCAAGCTACAAGAGCTTCATGATGAACTATAATATGCAAGGGATGGACAAGACTATTCCCGAGCTCTTCGCAATGCTAAAAGCCGCGGAGGTAAAAATCAAGAAGGAGCATCAAGTGTTGATGGTTAACAAGACCACCAGTTTCAAGAAAAAGGGCAAAGGGAAGAAGAAGGGGAACTTCAAGAAGAACAGCAAACAAGTTGCTGCTCAAGAGAAGAAACCCAAGTTTGGACCTAAGCCTGAGACTGAGTGCTTCTACAGCAAGCAGACTGGACACTGGAAGCGGAACTGCCCCAAGTATTTGGCGGATAAGAAGGATGGCAAAGTGAACAAAGGTATATGTGATGTACATGTTATTGATGTGTACCTTACTAATGCTCGCAGTAGTACCTGGGTATTTAGATACTGGTTCTGTTGCTAATATTTGCAACTCGAAACAGGGACTACAGATTAAGCGAAGATTGGCTAAGGACGAGGTGACGATGCGCGTGGGAAATGGTTCCAAAGTCGATGTGATCGCAGTCGGCATGCTACCTCTACATCTACCATCGGGATTAGTTTTAGACCTAAATAATTGTTATTTGGTGCCAGCATTGAGCATGAACATTATATCTGGATCTTGTTTGATGCGAGACAGTTATTCATTTAAGTCAGAGAATAATGGTTGTTCTATTTATATGAGTAATATCTTTTATGGTCATGCACCCTTGAAGAGTGGTCTATTTTTATTGAATCTCGATAGTAGTGATACACATATTCATAGTGTTGAAACCAAAAGATGCAGAGTTGATAATGATAGTGCAACTTATTTGTGGCACTGCCGTTTAGGTCATATCGGTGTAAAGCGCATGAAGAAACTCCATATTGATGGGCTTTTGGAATCACTTGATTATGAATCACTTGGTACTTGCGAACCGTGCCTCATGGGCAAGATGACTAAAACACCATTCTCCGGAACTATGGAGCGAGCAACTAATTTGTTGGAAATCATACATACTGATGTTTGTGGTCCAATGAATGTTGAGGCTCGCGGCGGGTATCGTTATTTTCTCACATTCACAGATGATTTGAGCAGATATGGGTATATCTACTTAATGAAACACAAGTCTGAAACATTTGAAAAGTTCAAAGAATTTCAGAGTGAAGTGGAAAATCATCGTAACAAGAAAATAAAATTTCTACGATCTGATCATGGAGGAGAATATTTGAGTTACGAGTTTGGTTTACATTTGAAACAATGCGGAATAGTTTCGCAACTCACGCCACCCGGAACACCACAACGAAATGGTGTGCCCGAACGTCGTAATCGTACTTTACTAGATATGGTGCGATCTATGATGTCTCTTACTGATTTACCGCTATCGTTTTGGGGTTATGCTTTAGAGACGGCCGCATTCACGTTAAATAGGGCACCATCAAAATCCGTTGAGACGACGCCTCATGAACTGTGGTTTGGAAAGAAACCAAAGTTGTCGTTTCTTAAAGTTTGGGGCTGCGATGCTTATGTGAAGAAACTTCAACCAGATAAGCTCGAACCCAAAATCGGAGAAATGTGTCTTCATAGGATACCCAAAAGAGACTGTTGGGTACACCTTCTATCACATATCTGAAGGCAAGATTTTCGTTGCAAAATTCGGATCCTTTCTAGAGAAGGAGTTTCTCTCGAAAGAAGTGAGTGGGAGGAAAGTAGAACTTGATGAGGTAACTGTACCTGCTCCCTTATTGGAAAGTAGTTCATAACAAGAACCGGTTCCTGTGACAACTACACCAATCAGTGAGGAAGCTAATGATATTGATCATGAAACTTCAGATCAAGTTTCTACTGAACCTCGTAGGTCTACCAGAGTAAGATCCGCACCAGAGTTGTATGGTAATCCTATTCTGGAAGTCATGTTACTTAACCATGATGAACCTACGGACTATGAGGAAGCGATGATGAGCCCAGATTCCGCAAAATGGCTAGAGGCCATGAAATCTGAGATGGGATCCATGTATGAGAACAAAGTATGGACTTTGGTTGACTTGCCCGATGATCGGCAAGCCATTGAGAATAAATGGATTTTTAAGAAGAAGACTGACGCTGATGGTAATGTAACTGTCTATAAAGCTCGACTTGTTGCAAAAGGTTTTCGACAAGTTCAAGGGGTTGACTACGATGAGACTTTCTCACCCGTAGTGATGCTTAAGTCTGTCCGAATCATGTTAGCAATTGCTGCATTTTATGATTATGAAATTTGGCAAATGGATGTCAAAACTGCATTCTTGAATGGATTTCTGGAAGAAGAGTTGTATATGATGCAGCTAGAAGGTTTTGTTGATCCAAAAGGTGCTAACAAAGTGTGCAAGATCCAGCGATCCATTTATGGACTGGTGCAAGCATCTCGGAGTTGGAATAAACGCTTTGATAGTGTGATCAAAGCATATGGTTTTATACAGACTTTTGGAGAAGCCTGTATTTACAAGAAAGTGAGTGGGAGCTCTGTAGCATTTCTGATATTATATGTAGATGACATATTATTAATTGGAAATGATATATAATTTCTGGATAGCATAAAGGGATACTTGAATAAAAGTTTTTCTATGAAAGACCTCGGTGAAGCTGCTTATATATTGGGCATCAAGATTTATAGAGATAGACCAAGACGCTTAATTGGACTTTCACAAAGCACATACCTTGATAAAGTTTTGAAAAAGTTCAAAATGGATCAGGCAAAGAAAGGGTTCTGGCCCGTACTACAAGGTGTGAAGTTGAGTAAAACTCAATGCCCGACCACAGCAGAAGATAGAGAGAAAATGAAAGATGTTCCCTATGCTTCAGCCATAGGCTCTATCATGTATGCAATGTTGTGTACCAGACCTAACGTGTGCTTAGCAATAAGCTTGGCAGGAAGGTACCAAAGTAATCCAGGAGTGGATCACTGGACAGCGGTCAAGAACATCCTGAAATACCTGAAAAGGACTAAGGATATGTTTCTCGTATATGGAGGTGACAAAGAGCTAGTCGTAAATGGCTACGTCGATGCAAGCTTTGACACTGATCCGGACGATTCTAAATCGCAAACCGGATACGTGTTTTTATTAAACGGTGGAGCTGTTAGTTCGTGCAGTTCTAAACAAAGTGTCGTGGCGGGATCTACATGTGAAGCAGAGTACATAGCTGCTTCGGAAGCAGCAAATGAAGGAGTCTGGATGAAGGAGTTCATTTCCGATCTAGGTGTCATACCTAGTGCATCGGGACCAATGGAGATCTTCTGTGACAATACTGGTGCAATTGCCTTGGCAAAGGAATCCAGATTTCACAAGAGGACCAAGCACATCAAGAGACGCTTCAATTCCATCCGGGACCAAATCCAGGTGGGAGACATAGAGATTTGCAAGATACATACGGATCTGAATGTTGCAGACCCATTGACTAAGCCTCTTCCACGAGCAAAACATGATCAGCACCAAGACTCCATGGGTGTTAGAATCATTACTGTGTAATCTAGATTATTGACTCTGGTGCAAGTGGGAGACTGAAGGAAATATGCCCTAGAGGCAATAATAAAGTTATTATTTATTTCCTCATATCATGATAAATGTTTATTATTCATGCTAGAATTGTATTAACCGGAAACATGATACATGTGTGAATACATAGACAAACATATAGTCACTAGTATGCCTCTACTTGACTAGCTCCTTAATTAAAGATGGTTATGTTTCCTAACCATAGACATGTGTTGTCATTTGATTAATGGGATCACATCATTAGGAGAATGATGTGATTGACATGACCCACTCTGTTAGCCTAGCACTTGATCATTTAGTATATTGCTATTGCTTTATTCATGACTTATACATGTTCCTGTAACTATGAGATTATGCAACTCCCGTTTACCGGAGGAACACTTTGGGTGCTACCAAACGTCACAACATAACTGGGTGATTATAAAGGAGTACTACAGGTGTCTCCAAAGGTACATGTTGGGTTGGCGTATTTCGAGATTAGGTTTTGTCACTCCGATTGTCAGAGAGGTATCTCTGGGACCTCTCGGTAATGCACATCACTATAAGCCTCGCAAGCAATGTAGCTAATGAGTTAGTTACGGAATGATGCATTACGTAACGAGTAAAGAGACTTGCCAGTAACGAGATTGAACTAGGTATTGGATACCGACGATCGAATGTCGGGCAACATACCAATGACAAAGGGAACAACGTATGTTGTTATGCGGTTTGACCGATAAAGATCTGCGCAGAATATGTAGGAGCCAATATGAGCATCCAGGTTCTGCTATTGGTTATTGACCGAGAATAGTTCTAGGTCATGTCTACATAGTTCTCGAACCCGGAGGGTCCGCACGCTTAACGTTATGATGACAGTTTTATTATGAGTTTATAAGTTTTGATGTACCGAAGGTTGTTCGGAGTCCCGGATGTGATCAAGGACATGACGAGGAGTCTCGAAATGGTCGAGACATAAAGATTGATATATTGGAAGCCTATGTTTGGACATCGGAAGTGTTCCGGGTGAAATCGGCATTTTACCGGAGTACCGGGAGGTTACCATTAAAGAAAATGCATGGTACATTTTAAATAATGTTAATGCATGTCAAAAATATGTATACCATGTATTATTTTAATATAATTATATACCATGTATCATTCAAAAAAATTCATGAACGTGTAATTGAAAATATTTAGTATGTACGTACAAATATTTTATATGTATACGAAACTTTTCAATGCGTATGAAAATAATATAAACTAAAAATATATTTGAAGACAGTTAATAATATTTTTTGAAAAATGTTAAACATGTATAAAAGTTGTTGCTAAAAAAAATTATATGTCGACAGCGCCATGTGGCGCCTTCCCTTATGCCGACGGCTTAGCCCTCGGCGTATATCGCCTTATCCATGGCCGGGCCGGGGCGCCCCGGCCGTCCACTCGTTCTCCTCCTCTCTCCCGACCCCCCCGCCTCCCAACCCTCATCGCCGCCGCCGTGCGCCTCCACCCGCCCACGCCGCCGCCTCCTCCACACCCGCGCCGGTGCCGCCGCCGAACCCCGCACCGCCTCGCCTCCACCCCGGCCCAGCCCCGCCCCTGCCTCTCCAACCCCCCGCCGCCTCGACCCCGCCCTTCCCTCTCCAA
>NC_041383.1:67173759-67184505 GCF_002162155.2 Triticum dicoccoides
CCCGCCGGGCGCACCGCCGCCCCGGCCTGCCCTCTCCAACCCTACCGCCGCCCCGACCACACCGCCTCCTCCTCGACCCTGTGCAGCGCCGCCGGCGGTCCCGAGCACGGCTGGTCGTGGCTCTCACCGGCCCGCGCCCCTGCTGTGTCCCGGCCCTCCCCGGCCGGCCCAGCTCCGCCCCGGCCCTCCCCTCACCTCCACCGCCGGCCCCTGCCTCCAACTCCACCACTGCGACGCCTCTCTGCCCGGTGAGCTAACACTCCTTTTTTTTTCATTTTTTGCATTATTTAGCTACTGTTGGATGTATCAATGGATGCATGGATGGATGTTGGATGTTGTTAGGTTGCTAGATGGATGAATGTTGTATGTGTCTTAGATGGATGGAGGAATCTCGGCAAAAGGAATTATGTTGCTACGGTTAGGTTGCTAGATGGATGAATCTCGGCAAAATGAATTATCATAGTTAAAAAAGCAACTTGAGTCACTTAGTTTATAAAATTGTTAACGAAGATTTCATTTTCAGTTTGTGATGTTGTTAAGTAGCTATGTGAGATGTGCTTCAAATTTGGGATATGATAAGTGGTTATTTCATCATGATGATCTTGCTAAAAAAACTTGATGTGTCAATGCTTAATGTGAGGTGATGACCTAAATTGCGATATGATAAGTGCTTCCAAATTTGACAGTTGACAAAATATGATTTTTCTTTATAGTTTAAAGTTTCAATGCTTAATGTGATGTGATGACCTAATTTTTTTCACTCGGTGTAATTAACATGATTTATGGTGTTCCATCTTCGTGAAAGTGATCGTCCACATTGGAGGAGTTGGTCCACGATCGTCCCTCTCCTTTGATCGACTACATCGGAGGGTGAGCAACAATTCCATGACCTCGTCCACTTTTTTTTCCATGTCACTAGATTGAATTTTCACATCAAGTCGCGTAACCTAGGTCTCCCGTCTGAAAGGGTTGCATCGATAAATATGCATTCAATTGCATATTTATCACCGCAGCTCTTTCGGATTGTCCAGCGCTTTCCACGGACAGCCCGAGGATGTGTAGATTGGGTACGTTGTTCATGCTCTACCCCGTTCCGAGACAGGATTTTGGCGGCGCCTCCCTGTTGTTCTCCGGATGCACATTCTCTCGGCATTTTGCCGAGACATGTATTTGGAGAACAGCAGGGAGGTGCTGCCAAAATTTTGTCTCGGAATGGGGTAGAGCATGGACCATACTCAATCTACACATTCTCGGGTGGGATTAGGACCCATCTTTACCTATTAGAGATGTAGGTGGATTAAATGTCGTGTCTCGTCAACCTTGTAAAAAATAAAATATTGATGTGGGTAATTTAAATGAATCCTTAATTTTGTTGTGTTGGTTCCAATAAAGCAGAGATGGCAGATAATCAGTGGATGTATAGTGGGTTTTTCCGTCGGAATCAAGTAACAACAGAGTGGGTCGACAAAACTGGTGTGTTTTTGAAAGAGATATTCCGTAGTCCAATGAGGATGGTGCCAGAATGCCCGTGTGCCAAATGTAAGAGACGTATCCGCAGAGATAAGAGTGAGATGACTAAGCACCTTCGCACGAATGGATTTATGCCCAACTTTAATATGCCGATAAACTTTGCCCAGCGGGACCGTGGTAGAGAGGATGTGATACGACAACGCGTCGCTGGTTATGAGGACGATGGGGTTAGAGACATGCTAGATGATGTCTTTGCTGCACAGCCGACACCTCCGTCACATTCAGCGAATGAACCAGAGAAGCCGGAGGAAACCGCAAAGGCCTTCCTGGAAATCTTGGCCTCGTCAAAGAAACCTCTCTATGAAGGTGCCAAGCTGTCTGTGCTGGATGCCATCTTGCAACTGGTGGCAGTCAAGGCTGAGTACGGCTGTAGCCGAGGTTGCTTGGAAGCATTTCTGGGAGTATGGGCTAACAACCTGCCTGAGGGCCATGAACTGCCGAAAACCATGTACAGTACGAACAAAATCATGAAGGCGCTCTCCATGGACTATGAGAAAATACATGTTTGTCCAAAGAATTGCCTTTTGTTTAGGCATGAGTATGCAGATGATGACTACTGTAGGAAGTGCGGTTCCTCTCGGTATATTGAGGTGGTCGATAAGCATGGCCAGAAGCAGCAGCTAAAAATCTCTATGAAGGTTCTTCGGTATCTTGATTTTATAAAAAGACTGCAGCGCCTTTTCATCATCGAGGAGTCTGCCAA
The DNA here is from genome assembly GCF_002162155.2 of Triticum dicoccoides. Lineage (NCBI taxonomy): Eukaryota > Viridiplantae > Streptophyta > Magnoliopsida > Poales > Poaceae > Triticum > Triticum dicoccoides. Next base: position 67,175,993 of record NC_041383.1, read on the forward strand.
AATGATGAAGTGACACAAGGAAGGGAAAAGGTACAATTCAAAAAAATGTACATACATCACAAGGTGAAGCATGGAAGTCGTTCGATATAAAGTACCTGGAGGAAGCAGCCGAGGCTAGGAATGTCAGAATTGCTATAACAGGCGATGGGTTCAATCCATATGGTATGTCGTCTAATCCATACAGCTAATGGCCCGTATTTGTTATTCCGTTCAATCTCCCTCTCGGCGCCATAATGCAACGCAAGACCATGTTCCTGTCGCTTATAATTCTGGGGCCTGAATATCCGGGGAAGAATTTGAGTGTGTTTATGCAGCCATTGGTGGATGATTTGCACCATTCTTGGTACTTCTCGAGGTTGACATACGACCGGCATCTGCAGAAAAATTTCTTGATGAAAGTTTGGCTACAGTATTGCATGCATGACTTTCCCGGCTATGCCCTGTTTTGCGGATGGTGTACAAGTGGAAAGATGCCTTGCCTAGTTTGCATGCAGGCCTTGATTTTCATTTGGCTGAAGAAGGGTCGCAAGTATGTTGCCTTTGACCTGCATCGACAGTTCCTCCCTCCAGACCATCCTGATAGGGAAGACAAGAAGAACTTCACAAAAGGCAAAGTTGTCCATGAAGTAAACGAGATTCCAACATTTTCTGGTGCGGATGTGCTTGCTCAGCTGAAAGCTCTTAAGCCTGTCGGTGAATGGAAAGGCAAAGGCAAAGGCAAAGGCAAAGGCAAAGCCACAGGCGAAGACGAGGGCAAAGGAAAAGGTAAAGGAAAAAATGTTTTGAAGGATATGGTGAGACGCACAACTGGACTCACATTACCCCCTTCACGCAGCTTCCCTATTTTAAGGACCTCAAACTTCCATACAACATCGACGTGATGCACACCGAAAAGAATGTCGCAGAGTCCCCTTTTCACACGATCCTCAACATTCCTGATAAGACAGAGGATAATGTTAATGCTAGAGTCGATCAACAGAATATTCGTGATAGACCACGTCTTCACATGTAACCTCCCACAGGCAGTCGAAAATCTTCGTTCAAGCCAGATGCTGACTTCGTACTTAAAAAGGATCATAAGATGGAGGCATTCAAGTGGCTGAAACACATCGTGAAGTTCACTAATGGTTATGCGTCGAATATAAGTAAGGGGGTCAATCTTTCAACGGGCAGAGTGATCGGGCTCAAGAGTCATAACTATCATGTATGGATTGAGCGGATTATGCCGGTGATGGTTCGGGGCTATGTTCCCGAGCGTGTCTGGCGTGTGCTTGCGGAGTGAAGCCATTTCTTCCGCGCGCTTTGTGCTAAAGAAGTATGTCCTGAGAAGATAAAAGAAATGCATAAGAAGGCGCCAGAGTTGATATGCAAGCTAGAGAAGATCTTCCCGCCAGGCTTCTTTACTCCGATGACACATCTAATTTTGCACCTTGAGAACGAGGTATTGTTGGGGGGGGGCATGTGCAGTATCGTTGGCAGTACGGCCCTGAGAGACAGAACAAGCATCTGAGACAGAAATGTGGAAACAAAGCTAAGATTGAAGCTTCCATAGCTGAGGCAGTTATCCTAGAGGAGGTGGCAGACCTCAGGACAGCCTACTATCCGGACCATGTTCCGATGTTGCACAATAAGGTGTCTTGATACAATACAGAAGAACCCAAGTATAAACCCAAGTTGCCTCTATTCATCAGGCAAGGTGGCAGAGCTAGATGCTCGACATCTTATGTCATGCCACGAGATGAGTGGGAGGATGTCATGTTCTATATCTTGCACAACATCAAGGAAGTTGAGGATGAGTGGATGAGGTAATACCTTTGCACCATTCTTTTAGTCAATTCATTATGTCACTTTGCCTAGTTCTTATACTGCTTTTCTTATTGTAGTCGATTCGTTGAGGAAGAGTGGACGGGAATGCTACCTCCTACTGAAGCGGAGGCACTTGCTCTTCTCCGAAAGGGTGCTGATGGAAGGAAAAATTTCGTTGCGTGGTTCATGGAGAAAGTAATTTTTCACACTTCCCTATTACCCATTTCACACTAGCAATAAAACTCATGCACCCTATAATTTCAATTAAACTTGTAGGGAAATGATCCGAATGAATCAATGGATGAAGAATTGAGATGGGTTTCCATGGGTTTTGATCCTACCGTCATGACATGCCAAAAGTATGATGTGAATGGGTATCGATTCCATACAGAGGAGCACCAGAACAATCGGCCTGATCCCAAAACCATAAATACCGGAGCCTTCACCGAAGGAGATAATAAAGTAGATTACTACGGAAGGGTAGGAAAAATATACGAGCTTACATTCGAACGTGGCCGTAAACACCTAAGTCTCACTGTGTTCAAATGCCGATGGTTCGACCCCAAAAAGGGTCTGAGACATATGCCTTTTGTTGTTTTAGTTGAAGTTAAACCATCAACCGTCTATGCCGGAGCTGATCTCCTTATCGCCGCTACCCAGGACACACAAGTATATTATCTGCCTTACCCATGCCAGAAAGAGTACCTAAAGGGTTGGGAAGTTGTGTTCAAGGTGTCGCCACATGGTAAGCTACCGGACCCGAACGATGATGATTACTACAACATAAACCCCATGACATACGAGGGAGTGTTCTTTCAAGAGGAAAATGATGACGTGTTCCGAAACAAGGAGGATGATGACTTGGGTTATGTTGACCTGGACCCAAACGACGACAGCGCACGGATTGATGGTGAGGCAGTTGTGAATCAAAGAGACATAATTATGCTTGAAAAGTTAAATGAAGACGCTGACGCTGACGATGAGGAAGAGCCTCCACCTCCGTCAGACAACGAAGAAGATATGCGGGATAGTGATGATGAGACCGGTCGACAAATAGATTACAATAGTGATGATTCATATGGGTTCTAGAAAATGTAAGTTCTTTTAATGATCATTACAATAGTATGCTTAATGTGCTCCTCTGTTATTAATGTCTTTCCTGTATGCTTGTTTTTTTATATCCTTACTAATTGTTCATTCTCTTCTCAGTGCAGGTTTGCCAATCATGGGCAAGTCCAGCGGCGCCAATTTCCTCAGTAAACTCAAAGGAGGACTTACTCAGAGTGGACGAGCCCACAAGGTTCCCTCCCGACTACGCGAGGATGGCACCTCACAGGGAGGTGGTCGGGTCGGGGGAGGAGACCCTAGAGGAGGAGGGGTGGGGGGAGAGCCTAGAGGACGAGGAGGTGGGGGGAGAGGCAACCGGGCCAAAAAACTCCGGGACGTGTCCGAAATAGGAGGGTCTTCTTCGATACCCTCCTATGCTGAGGCAGCTTCTGAGTCTGAGGAGGAGGAGTATGTTCCTGATGGCAAGGAGGAGGAGGATCAGGAGTAGGAGGCCGAGGAGGAGGATCCCAAGGAGGAGGGTGAGGAGAAGGGCGAGGAGGGTGGAGGGGAGGTTGACCCGAGTTGTGGGGTGACTTGCCACCGGGTGTTCCGCAGGGGTGGTTGCGTGGTAATGCCGGAGTACCTACACCACCTTCTATCGAGGCGCACAAGTGGCTCATTGAACCTGCGGGGACAGAGTAAGTGCATCTCAATCATATTTTCAACACATGACAACATTTTCTTATTGTACACATGGCAATCCTTTGATTCTTTTGCAGTAACTCGATCCTTCGCGGAAAGGGCCGTAAACCGAACGACCTTATCACTGTCCTGTTGAAGGAGTTTTGGCCTGGCCTATTCTGCCCATGGCCAGATAGGGACCCGCAGCTGCGTGTTTTGGCCACAAGCTGGGCCCACTATGAGGCTTGCAGCAATGCGGAGTACGGGACGGCCGCTAAGGCCGTGATCACCAAATTTTGGGTAAGTTCTCTTTTGAATCACTTGTCTTCAGTTTAGTTCATAGTTTATCATTGAATCACTCAACTCATGCCTTGTTTGCTTCTGGTTTATGCATGATTGCAGCAACTCTATAGAGTTCTTGACGAGCACAAGGCCAGAGCCGACGTGGTCTTACTTACTGCAACGAAGAAGAAAGCTCGTCAGTTGCAGTACGAGGTGCGTTGGGTTGCCGTCTCGCAGTACTACCACATCTACCTGCAACAAAAGATGACTAAAACTCAAGCACAAAAGCAAAAACTTACCATGAGCAGGGAGCAGTTCATGATGGTAACTATTACTGACTTTTCATTGTTTCAAGGAGTCAACTATATGTTTCGTGCTCACATGTCATGCTTCCAAAATTTGCATAGGTTGTTCCTCGTTGGTGCTATGGAAGGCATGACGGATGGGCGTGTTTGGTGAATAGGTGGGTCGGTGACGATGCAGAGTTTGCTGCCAAGAGCACCAAGGCCCGGGCTAACCATGGAAAAGACAGGACACATGGCCAAGGAAACAGGAACCACTGGGGCTTCAAGGCCATGAAGGTATATCTATATGCATGATGCATTTTGGTTCTTCTTTACCGTCATGTTCTTATGTATGGCTAACTTCTGTTTGACGTTGCAGGAAGACAAGTTGCAGAGGCTGCTCTCAGACATGGAGTCGTGGAAGCTGGCCCGCGAGCGGAGTGATCGCAAGGACGGTGAGAGCCAGTACTACGGCAGCACCGAGCTGCACCTGGAGTCTTACACTCAGAACTATCAGAAGTTGCATCCGGATGTTCCCGTTCCTGAGGTCGCCAAGTCTCAGATCGACGACACGGCGGTGGTGGCCATCCAGGGTAAGTCCCATGGCCAGTATCCGTGTTTCGATGGCTTGATCACTCCGTCTATCTCGTACACACGGCTTCGAACTAGCAACCCGAGCCTGTTAGAGAGTACGGGGCGTTCACAGCCTCCCTTAGTCCGCCAACATGTTGTAAGTACTTTCCCCTTATCTTCTTTGTTTCTATCTTTCTTAGTTTATTTTCAGCACTGCCCACTTAGAAACAACCTCAATTTTGTAGGCATATCAGGCCTTTCTCGAGCATAGGCATATTGAGGTGCGGGAGTACTTGCAACGAGTGAAGGCAAATGATGATTACAACCGTCAAGTGATGGCGGTTAGTGTTGCCCTCTTAAAACCAAGCTCAAATTTGCACTTTCATTCCTTCTGACTTTCTAGTTTGCTTGTTTAACTAACATCCAGGCTGTGTTTGCGTCTTGGTCTAACCGCACGGAGCCACCACAAGTTGGACCCCCACCACCACCTGCGGGAGAAGCCCCACACATTCCCACGTTCGAGGAATGGGTGGCACTAGGCGGTGATAGTCCGGTTAGTACATTTGCCTAACTACTGAGAAACTACTTCTCGTTCATTCAACACTATCATGTCATATTTACCGTTAGAATCTTCTCTCAAACATGTAGGGGACCAGCGGCTCGACTCCTGCTGCGTCGAGCCCAGTCACTCCGATCTGGCAGAGTGATGGTGGTCGCGGTGGCGGTTTTGGCGGAGGTGGTCTTGGCGGTGGTGGTTTTGGCGGAGGTGGACTTGGTGGTGGTGGTTTTGGCGGAGGTGGACTTGGTGGGGGTGGTCGTTTTGGCGGAGGTGGACTTGGTGGTGGTTTTGGCGGAGGTGGTCTTGCTTGATGTGTCGATGATGATTCCGTGCATGCGGCCGTCGTGCCATGCCTTTCATGTTCCAACTTTTATGATGTTCCATGTCTTGCACTACTTTTATGTTCATGAACTTTCGCCGGTGATGATCTTTAGATGATGAACTTGACTATATTTAAATGATGATGATGAACTTGAGTATGTTTAGATGATGAACTGTCATATTTCTGCATAATTCCATATTATTCTGCTTTGAAATGCTGTCAAATGAATTGGAAAAGAGAAAACAGGGAAAAAAATAAAAAAAAACTATGCCTACGGCAAAGCCGTCGGCATAGGTAAGCCCAGGAGCTACCAGGGCGCGCCACGTGGCAGGGATATGCCTACGGCTTGCCGTTGGCATAGATGGAAATCTATGCCGACGGCTTTGCTGTAGGCATAACCCTGCCGCCAGGAGAAGCTAGGGGACGACACGTGGCGTAGGTATGCCGACGGCTAGGCCGTCGGCATACCTGCGCCACGTGTCGTCCCCTTGTTCGCTAGCGCTTTTGACGGCGCCGTCCGTTGCCGTCAGACGGAAAACAACGCCGACGGCTAAACTATGCCGACGGCTGTCCCACGGTCGTCGGCATACGCACCTATGCTGACGACGCCGATGGTTTGACACATCTACGCTGACGTGATCTACACCGACGGGGCTATGCCGACGGCAGCCGTAGGCATAGATCTATGCCGACGCAGAGGACCTATGCCGACGGCCCTGGGCCGTAGGCATAGCCCGCGAGTCCGGTAGTGGTAGTAATTAATATCTTTGACAACATTGTATTTATTTCAGTATACTAGTATAGTACTGTAGTATACTATATAGATAAGCTTATGCTTACAACTTAGAGGTACTAGAATCGTACGCCGATTTTTGTATCTTTGCTGATTTATTTTAGAGAAACAAATATTCAGTAATCTGTAGTGCATTCTATGAAAGAGTAGCATAGATGAAAAATGCATGGTGATAGTGCGAGAAACCTAACGGTGGAAACATATCACAATTTCTGACACTCAATGCAAAAATTATAGCATTTTGAATTCATCAAAAAGAAAGCTAATTATGTTACTGCATGCGGATAAATTTGAAATTTATATGTGATGTGATGGGGCTTTTGTGACCCAGGAGAGGAATTTCTTTTTTGACAAAGAATACCATGAAAACGTCTCGTATTATGGTGTGTGTCCAGTTTGCTATATACTAGCAAAGAACGTGTGTGTTGCAATGGGAGAAAAAAATACCGCACCCAATAACCATGACTCAAGACCCCAATAGGTGTTGCAACGGAGCAGTCTGAACCATTCTCAAAAACTGGAACCAAACATCGGAGGCCTTTGCGGGAGTCCGGACACGAGACACTTCGGACTCAGACACCCCTGGCCCACCCAAAAGCAAGGTGGGGCCCGTGCTTTTGTAACCGTCTGCACTATTTCTGCAGCAAAATCCCCAACTCTTTTCTTCCATCTCGCCGCTCTCCACCCAATTTCCGCCCTTTTATCCCACTCTCTTCCCTCTCGCCGTCGATGCATGGAACTAGAGGAGAACCTACCAAAGATGGAGGTGCTGGACGATCTGAGCATCACGCTCACCTGGAAGATAAACAGTGACGCAACAATATTGCTGTGTCAAAACGAAGGTTGCAAAAGAGGAAACACTCGAGAAGCAGAAGGCCGAAGGAGGGCGTGCTAGTGGCGGACATGGCAGTGGGCCTGCTGGTGCGGACATGGTGGAGGTCACGTCCTGGGCTGCGGTGTCCCTATGGTGTCGCCCACCGTAGAGATGCCGCCATGGCCAGAGCATTACAAAGCTCCATACTTCTACATCGCCAAGCAGCTCGGCAAGCAGTCCACTGCAACAGTCGTCGAGCAAGTGCCTTACATCACCAATGTAGAAGTTGTGCCGCCGCTCTTCAAAGTGTTCTTCGCCGGCTAGCCATGGCTAACAACACCATCCGGAGAAGGAGGAGTCCCTAGGAGTATTCCTTGACGGACTATCATGTTGGCCCATTTGGGACCCGCAACTTCTACCAAACTTAACCCCTAGACCTCATTCATACGCTCCCTTGTCATTTTTCTAATATGACAAACCATTGTCGAGACCATCCATGAATCCATCTAGATCCAAATAACACCCAATTTAATAGAGGAAGAAAGATAATAAACCACATGAGAAGGAGGAGAAAGAGAATGAGGAGAAGGATACTATGAGGCAGGTGTCCATGACTTTGGCCGGAGAAGGAGGAGACCATGGGTCATCGAATAATTTGATATATTGGAGAACAAGGATAGTGGATGTCTCGGGCACGGGGATCTGCATCCCTAATTGGATAACAAGAAGGAGATGCACTACTAGGGAAAACCTTATAGGTAGAAGCTTAACAGTAGGGTAACATGCACTCGCTACTGCTACTTAACAGTGGCACGGGTGGAAGACGGGCGCTACAGGTAAGCCAGTAGCAGTAGCGTGGGCATGCCAAACGGTGCTACTATTAAGTGGTACCCACACTGCCCACCAGGCTAAACATAGTAGCAGCGCGGCCAACCAAAACGGCGCTACTACTAAGACGATAGCAGTGTAGCGCGTGTAACGTGCCAATCGCTGCAACTATTGTTGCACTGTGCCACCCCGTGGGCCCTACTTAGCAGCAGCGCGGGCTACAGTGTCCACGGTACTGCTGTAGCACTTAGCAGTAGCACCGGTCTTGGAACCGCGCTGCTGGTAAGTCAACCTTATCGTCTCTCCCATGCCCCTCCACCTTCCCACTCCCCTCACTCACTTCCTCTGGCTCTTCCTCCTCCTGCCGCCATCGCCAATTGCCGCCACCGTCCTCCCTCCTTCTTTCTCGATTAGTAAGCCGCCGCCCTCCTTCCACCGCCCTCCGCCCACCTCTCTCCTCCAACATCCTTCCCCTCCCTCCTCTGGGCACCATCCTCCCTCCTCCTGCTCTCTCCTTTCACCTC
>NC_041383.1:67184733-67185461 GCF_002162155.2 Triticum dicoccoides
TAGGGAAAACCTTACAGGTAGAAGCTTAACAGTAGGGTAACATGCACTCGCTACTGCTACTTAACAGTGGCGCGGGTGGAAGATGGGCGCTACAGGTAAGCCAGTAGCAGTAGCGTGGGCATGCCAAACGGCGCTGCTATTAAGTGGTACCCACACTGCCCACCAGGCTAAATATAGTAGCAGCGCGGCCAACCAAAACGACGCTACTACTAAGACGATAGCAGTGTAGCGCGTGTAACGTGCCAATCGCTGCAACTATTGTTGCACTGTGCCACCCCGTGGGCCCTACTTAGCAGCAGTGCGGGCTACAGTGTCCACGGTACTGCTATAGCACTTAGCAGTAGCACCGGTCTTGGAACCGCGCTGCTAGTAAGTCAACCTTATCGTCTCACCCATGCCCCTCCACCTTCCCACTCCCCTCACTCACTTCCTCTGGCTCTTCCTCCTCCTGCCGCCATCGCCAATTGCCGCCACCGTCCTCCCTCCTTCTTTCTCGATTGGTAAGCCGCCGCCCTCCTTCCACCGCCCTCCGCCCTCCTCTCTCCTCCAACATCCTTCCCCTCCCTCCTCTGGGCACCATCCTCCCTCCTCCTGCTCTCTCCTTTCACCTCCCTCCTGCTTCCTCCCTCCTCCCTCCTCCTCTCTCTCCTCCCTCCCTCCCTCCCTCCTCCCTACCGCCTCCCTCCATCCCTCCTCCCTCTGTTCTCGTAGAATATAGTTTTTTTAAT
>NC_041383.1:67188607-67205698 GCF_002162155.2 Triticum dicoccoides
AGCAACAGCAACAGCAACAGCAACAGCAGCAACAACAGCAGCAGCAACAACAGCAGCAACAACAACAGCAACAACAACAGCAACAACAACAACAACACCAACAACAACAGCAACAACAACAACAACAACAACAGCAACAACAACAGCAACAGCAACAGCAACAGCAACAGCAACAGCAACAGCAACAACAACAACGATAACAACGACAACAACGACAACAACGACAACAAGTTTGTGTAGGAGATCATGTGTGCAAAATTTGAAGTGATTTAGAGGAGGTCAAATAAATTTGAATTTGAGAAATGTGCTCCAAATGAGCTCCCAAGCTAGGGTAAACAACCCATTTGTAATCAAGTTTTTTTGGACCTACTCAAAATGAGAAAAATGTTTTTTTATGAACACATATTCACTTTCCATAGTGTAGATTCGAAGTCTCACTATTTTTTGAATTAATCTTCATATTTTTACATTTTCTTTTGAAAACATATGCTTTAATATAAAAACTATTAAAAACACGTTTGAAATATGGAAATGGAAAACTAAGTTCAGATCCTTCTTATTCACTTTGAAATAAAGCTTTGGTGATTTTTTTTATTTTTTTTTCAAAAACAGAAGGTATCCCTACCTCCTCTCCTTGAACTCTATGAAATCATGTATGTGATAGCTCATACGTGTGAAGGTTTTCTCATCAAAATGACCATAGACCAAGTTTATGTTTTTTGGTTGGTAACATGTCAAATAAAACAACACTATGCGCAGGTTACATATTTTTTGATTTTTTTTAAATTAATGTGCTCATTTGACCTCGATCGTGCCAGCTAGGATTTTTTTCATGAAAATGACCATAGACCAAGTTTAGTATTTTTCCTTGTTAGTTTGTCTTATAAAACGACGAACGGCGAATGTTTGATATTTTTGATTTTTTTAAATTAGTTATGCTGAGTCAAAGCCTTCGAAACCCCGTTGACCAGCTCAAAACCCCTCTAACCCCTGTGGGGTTTTGCCTAACCCTAGCTCCTAACGTGAGCCGTCCGATCATACCCTCGCGCCAAGCGACAACCCTCGGATATGGTCTTCTAGAAGGAATTAGGTGGGCAGGCTACATGCAGGCTCCGTGCTATTGGATCACACGGACGGCTCCGCATCGGTGGATCGTGGGGTGATCCGCGAGAGGCGATCCTATTGGTTGTGCTCGGCTGCTCGGCCACCACTGACTCCGCGAAGAAAAACGTTGTTATTGGGCCCAAAAGGAAACCAAGCTCTCGTTGGGCCATCGAATTGCGTCGTTTTTTTGCATCGTTTGTTCTATTTTTTGTGAAAGTGTTGGCTCTGTTTTTTTGCATCGTTTGAAATCAATTGACATTGCGTAGCAAAATTTAGTACTTTTTTTCTATACAAATGAAGAATGACCAAATTTTTAAGGGCCAAATTTATTTTTATCATGCAAAACGGCCACAAACTATTCAGAAATTGTCTCTTTTTGTTCATATAATATATATGACCACGGATTCCCGCGCATGTAATTAGCTTCTTTCTCGTCTTCTTTTCAAACCACCGTTTCCCACGCGTGTACACTCCCAGTGCTGCGGTAGGTTTGAAAATGGGCTACTTCACATTTGACCCCGTTATTGCCATGGCCAATAACACGTAGCACTACGGCTATTTAAGCCACCCTCTGCCTCTGCCATCCCTCGTCCATCTCCCATCCTCTCTGCCATCTGCCCTTCTTACTCTTTGACCACTTCTCCTTCTTCTAGCACATCCTCATCCATGCAGTACACCGGACCAACCTACCACTTCCCACCCACTGTGCCGAAGAGGTTCTACCCTCCTGGCGTGTACGTTGAGCGCACACTACACGTGTGGGCGATATCAAGGTGGAGGACCAGAAGGAACTTCACCGAGTTCTTCCTCGCGTCTGGCTACCACCTCCCGCGGGGATCTCCAAGGATGTTCCGTGTCGAGGAGGTCTTCCAAAACGGGGTGCTGGTTGCTCTCCTTGCCCACTTCACCAACACATTCGATGCCTTCTACCTCCTCGGCCGTGTGTTTTTGTGCGGCTGCGAGTTCATCGCTTTCATCACCCACAACATGTTCACGGAGTACACCAACATCTTCCCCACCACGTCGCGCATGAACACTCTTCCGTACCCTATCGACAACGCCCCGGAGGAGCAGTGAAGGGCGCCCGGAGGAGGAGCGAGGTGGAGAAGGAGGCGTCTAGGGTTCTAAACCCTCTATCTTTTTTTGAGTCTATGTTATGTTAAGTTGTAATTGAACTATGTTGGAGATGTTATGGGCTTATTGGCCCGTTTAGGTTGTTCTATTATTAAGTTTTCTATCTATTCTATTATGAAGTTCTTCCTAGTTTCAACTATGTGATCGTGATATGGGCTTGTTGGCCCTATCTACATATTTATTGATTGTTTTCTTAGAGAGCTCGCTTTGTTAGTAACCACCTAGTGCATGCAGCCACAATGAACCCTTGTTTTTTTCACACAAGTCACAAATATGTAGCCACCTAGCTAGTGCATGCAGCCATAAAAATATAAAATATATTTGTTCAATTTATTTGTCATAGCAAAACGGGTGTAGATGTGAGTGGATCAAAAAGGCTGCAACTGATCATAAAAAATGATGCTCTAAATCGAGGAGACAAGCGTGCGAGAAGATAGGAACCAGCGGCAGCGACCGTCGCTGCATCCATGGCAGTTGGCGTGCACGAAAGCGGCTCGGTCAGTGCATCGTGGCGGCACGCATCGGTGCATCGTGGCGGCGCGCATCAACGCATGCAGGGAGGCTTGCTGGGTGCATGCATAACAAGCTTCTGTCGTGGTGGTGCGCGCAGGCGTTTTATGCAAGGGACGGCCCAACAAAACCATGGCCCAACGGTCGAACAGCGACACCGACCAACACGGCCCCACTCGTCACAGTTAACGATCAAAGCACTGACCCGACGGCAACGTCCGTTGTGACCTGTTTTGAGGGTTTCGGGCAAGGGAGTGGGGAAAAGTGAGCAAAAGTTAAGAGTGTGGGGATGAATCAGTAGAGCTAAGGAACCAGGGGTACAGATGTAAAAAACCCTAAAAGATATAGATATTTTATGAAGAGTTGTATTTGCTCTAGATGGCAGGGGGGGTTTCCCATAAGACATAAAAACGATTGATTTTCTCACTTAATATGTACTTTGGGTTTATTACCAGAAAAAGAAGGGGGGGTTCTATAAAATGATAAGACAATTTGTTTTATATGTATTAAAGGTGGACCGTGGGTAAATTATTGGAAAATAAAGGGGGCTTTCAGCAAAACTCTCTGATGGATGGGCAGAAGTGCTAATCCCTTTATTAGTAAAAGTAGGTATAGAAGAGCACCTCTAGCGTCGGCCCTCTAACTAGTAGTATCCGTCCGGACGTAGCTGTCCGGACCCAGGAAGCCATTCAACACTGACACCCATCCATTTGCGGAGCAGTCTGAACCACAATTTTCCCACAAACTGGAACCAAACGTGGGAGGGATTTACGGGAGTCTGGACATGAGACATGTCAGACTCAGCCACCCCTGGCCTACCCAAAAGAAAGGCGGAGCCCGTGCTTTTGTAGCTACAGACACTATTTCCACAGCAAAATTCCCAACTCTCTTCTTTCATCCCGCCGCTTTCCACCCAATTTCCGCCCAAGTGCCTTATGATGACCCACAAGTATAGGGGATCTATCGTAGTCCTTTCGATAAGTAAGAGTGTCGAACCCAACGAGGAGCAGAAGGAAATGATAAGCGGTTTTCAGCAAGGTATTCTCTGCAAGTACTGAAATAAGTGGTAACAGATAGTTTTGTGATAAGATAAATCGTAACGAGCAACAAGTAACAAAAGTAAATAAAGTGCAGCAAGGTGGCCCAATCCTTTTTATAGCAAAGGACAAGCCTGGACAAACTCTTATAATAGGAAAAGCGCTCCCGAGGACACATGGGAATATCGTCAAGCTAGTTTTCATCACGCTCATATGATTCGCGTTCGGTACTTTGATAATTTGATATGTGGGTGGACCGGTGCTTAGGTGCTGTTCTTACTTGAACAAGCATCCCACTTATGATTAACCTCAATTGCAAGCATCCGCAACTACAACAAAAGTATGAAGGTAAATCTAACCATAGCATGAAACATATGGATCCAAATCAGCCTCTTACGAAGCAATGCATAAACTAGGGTTTAAGCTTCTGTCACTCTAGCAACCCATCATCTACTTATTACTTCCTGTCGGTGTCAAAACCGGTGGATCTCGGGTAGGGGGTCCCGAACTGTGCGTCTAGGCGGATGGTAACAGGAGACGAGGGACACGGTGTTTTTACCCAGGTTCGGGCCCTCTTGATGGAGGTAAAACCCTACGTCCTGCTTGATTAATATTGATGATGTGTGTTACAAGAGTGGATCTACCATGAGATCAAGGAGGCTAAACCCTAGAAGCTAGCCTATGGTATGATTGTTGTTCGTCCTATGGACTACAGCCATCCGGTTTATATAGACACCGGAGAGGGCTAGGGTTACACAGAGTTGGTTACAAAGGTAGGAGATCTACATATCCGTATCGCCAAGCTTGCCTTCCACGCCAAGGAAAGTCCCATCCGGACACGGGACGAAGTCTTCAATCTTGTATCTTCATAGTCCTGGAGTCCGCCGATGATGATAGTTCGGCTATCCGGACACCCCCTAGTCCGGGACTCCCTCAGTAGCCCCTGAACCAGGCTTCAATGACGACGAGTCCGGCGCGCATATTGTCTTCGGCATTGCAAGGCGGGTTCTTCCTCCGAATAGTTTATAGAAGATTGTGAACACCAGGATAGTGTCCGACTCTACAAAAATAAATTCCACTTACCACCGTAGAGAAAATATTACACAAGATCAATCTGCTGACGTATTCTGTGGCGTGACGTCACACCACTTCCAAGCCTTTACTCGAATTGTTTTTATTGTTCCACCTCAGCGCGTTTAGTGAGGCAGTTTCCTTGGCACGTCTTGTCGAAGCAGAGATCATGTTCCCCTTATTCCGGGATTCCCATCAATACGGACGTGGGTAACCCAACCGCGCCATTGATTGTGACGCTTGGGAGATAACCGAGTTTTACCAGGCTGGTGGGGACGCGTGTTTCTGTCCGCCCATATAAGGGGATAAAGATCCAACCCTTTTACCTGCGCCTTCTTCCTCCTTGGCTTATCCATCTCCGTGAACTCGAGCTCTAGCGCCCAAGTTCGCACTTCTCACCTCAACCTTCTCCAACTATGTCCGGAGCGGGAGGCAAGTGGATGGCCTCCTCCGTCATGGAGGGGCAGATCCAGAAGCTGGGCGATGCTGGATACTTGTCCAGCGACATCGCGCATCGGCTCCCCGACGAGGGAGAGCTCATCCCCACCCCCAGGCCCCATGAGAGGGTAGTTTCTCTTCCCCATTTCCTCCGCGGACTGGGCTTCCCACTTCATCCCTTTGTCCCGGGGCTCATGTTCCACTACGGCCTGGATTTCCATGATCTGGCCCCGAATTTCATCCTCAACATCTCGGCGTTTATCGTCGTGTGCGAGGCCTTCCTCTGCATCCAGCCCCACTTCGGCTTGTGGCTCAAGACCTTCAGTGTCAAGACGAAGGTCGTGAAGGGCAGCCAGGCGGAGTGCGGAGGCACCATGGTGGGCAGGATGTCCCACGTTACATGGCTGGAAGGCACTTTCGTGGAAACCATCAAGGGGTGGCAATCGGGGTGGTTCTACATCACCGAGCCGCGTGACGCCAATTGGGCAGCGGCCCCCGAATTCAGATCCGGCATCCCCACACGGCTCACCTCCTGGAAAGAGAGTGGCCTGATATGGGGGAATTCGGAGGAGCTGACCGGACTCCAAGCCTGCATCCAGAAGCTAGTGGACAAGAAGCTCAATCTTGTCAACGTAGTCCAGGTCCTGCTCATCCGCCGGATTCTCCCGTGCTAACGACAGGGTTTCAACATGTGGGAGTTCGATCCGGTGCAGCACCAGACCCTGAACGGGTTCTTCGACACTACGTACGAAGATATCTGGAAGGTGCTGTTCAAGGGCGCCGAAGCTCCCGCATCCGCTACCGAAGATCGTAGATTCCGCTCGCAGCGCCCGGCTGACGAGGTAAATGATTTTTTCCTTTAAGGGACGCGTGTTTTCCATAGTTTGACTCTATGCGGGATCTAAACTCCCTTTCCTTTGACATGACTGTCTGAAGAAGGCCGCACAGGCTATCTGTCCGGCCCCATTGCCAAAGGACCCAGCGGACGCTCGTTTGATGGGGCTGCTGGCTCCGGCACCCGATGTGGTGCCGGAGAAGAAGGCCAAGAAGAAGGCCACGGGGACTCGGAAGAGTTCCCGTTTTCAGGTGCTATCGGATGATGAATCCGAGGCCGACTCCTCCCACCAAGGCGAGGAGGAGAAGAAAGCCTCTCCCCCAGTGGGGGGAGGGAAGAAAAGGAAGGCCTCCCCAACCAGGGAGGCCAAAGGGTCCAAGAAGGGAAAAACTCTTCCCCCGGACCGCTCCGCCAACGCCAGTGACGACGACGAGGACTGGCCTCCAAGGGCCATGCCCCTGGCGAGATCGTAAGTATCCGGACTCCCGAATAACTTCAAGGTTTTTTCTTTTCGCCACACAATGTCTTTCAAATGCCGCATACAACCCTACAGTCCGCCCAAGGATGATCTTCCCGTTTCGTCGAGCGGGTCCTTGGGTGCGTCGGATATGGATTCCCTTCCGACTGCCTCCACCCCCCGTGCCGCGGACGATGCCGAGGTGGGGTCCTAGGAAGGGACCTACCAGGAGGAGGAGGCCTCAGAGGTGTCGCAGGACAACCTCCCGGACTTTGCACCGGACTCAGCCCCGGAGGCCACAGTGGCTACGGAGTCCGGCGGGCGACCCATTCGTAAGAAGGGCAAGACCGCGACGCCGGCTGCCTCCGTCCAACCGGAGGTGCTGGATAATTTGCTGGAGGCGCTCAACGGCGCCTCCATCGAAGAGGAACACCGCACTGTTATGAGTGCGGTGATTCAGAAGGTTCAGCTCGCCAAGAGCGGGCTGACCGAAGCCTGCAGCAGCCTTCTAACAGGCTTTGAGGTAAGAATTTTAATATATGTAAAATGGTACCGCATAGACAGTAGCCCCAGATGCTCGGTTCGGTGTTCGGAAAGAAAAGCCGGACTAAGGATCTATAGAAAGATAAACGCATGAGTCATGAAAATATGTCAATATGGGATTGCAGGTTGTGCTGCTGACCTCCGCCGCACTGACTGCGAAGGTCAATACTTTGAAGGAAAACCTCGAGCGGTCCGAGAACGAGCTCGGCCGTGCCAAGAAGCTGCTCGAGGAAAAAGAAGGTGAGTAATACCTTATAAAAATTGTACCTTACAGAAAAGGATTTGGTTGCAAGAAAAATGACAAGGATAACTTGGGTGTTGTAGGGGCCACTAACGAGGTGGCGACCCTGAAGGAGGTGGTGGCCGCGACCGAACGCAATGCGGTCGCGGAGCGCACCGAGCGAGAGAGGCAGGAGGCGCGGGTGGCGGAGGTACAGCAAGAGCTCCAGGATCTCGTGAAAAAACATGAGAGCTTGGAGCGTGACTTGAAGACTCGAGAGTCTGAGCTTGCAACGGCTCTTGAGAGTGCCAAAGCCGCTAAGGCCGAAGCCTACAAGGCCCTCCAGGAGATTGAGGCGGTGAAGAAAAGAGCAGCGGGTAAGGCATTTTTCATGCAAAGTAAGCATGTGAGTGTTAATTACCTGTTGCTTACCCGAATTCGGAGCTCTCCAGGAGCGTTCGCAGATCTTCCTCGCAGCGTGCCCGATGCTGCCGCATTTTACCGGGCCGAGGAGGAGAGCTTGACGGAGAAGGTCTTCTGGTCTCAATATGCTGAGGCCGGACATCCGGTGCCCCTTAGCGACCAGCTGAAGCAGCTGGTCGAGCTCCACAAGGCGGCCGAACAGGCCATGAAGGGCCTCATAGTTCGGCTGTGGCCTAAGGAGGCCATGCCTGGGAGCTACTTCGGCCTAGTGCGGCGGCTGGTGGATGCGTGCCCGTGGGTTGAAGTCATCAAGCATTCCGCTTGTATTGAAGGTGCCCGCCAGGCCCTTGCCCGCGCAAAGGTGCACTGGGGCAAGATGGATGCCCAGAAGCTCGTGACGGACCCGCCACCAGAGGGCAAGGAGCATCGCACGCCCGAGATGTATTATAAGAGTGTGCTAAAGGGCGCCCGCACTATTGCGGGTGAGTGCTCCAAAGATGTAATATTTGAGTAGACTCGCATTTTGTTATCCTGTGCGCTGAAAACTTGGTTCATATGCGCTAAGCAATGCTTGTTAATTTAAAATATTACCTTCTGTGCAGCTGTTTATCAAATCTGAGAGATGGCAAGTCGTCGGCTTCAGCCCCCATGCCACGAGTGCTGGGGTGTTCGGGATAAACTCGAGCGCTCTTGTTCCCATTTTTGGGTCCATCTAGGGAGGCGCTCGACACAGCGAACAAGGCACCGGACTTATAATGCTTGAACACTCTCACTTAGCCATAGAATTCTATAATTTTAAATTTCGGCGAAGCCCCTAGTCTTCGGAAGGCCGAATTTGGGGCGCTATCCACGCCTTGGCTGGACAGTATCCGGCTCCTCGCTCTAAGTGGCATAAGTCTTTAAGGACTCGCAAAAAACCTCTCGAACAGCGACCGACTCTCGCCTCATCATGATGGTCAGTTTTAGCTTTCTCCACTGAGGCGTTAACCCAGCTCAACTGGGGCGCAATCGCAGTGGTTCTCCCAGTGCTACCTTAGCCGATATAACGGAACGTAAGGTACCAAAACATGGGAGCCGGGCAAACCCAACTATTGACCCAAGACATGATTCGGAGCCGATGCATATAGTGCTATAAGTTCGGGGTGCTGCACTTGTGAAAGTGTTCGGACTAATCACACCATGATTCGGGGAACATAAGCCCCTGATGTGTATTAGCCGTACCAAAGTGTAGAATGCAATATGCCGTGAATGAACATATGTATGAAAAGGAAATGCAATTATAAGAAAAAAGGTGTTGCATTGTTTTATTCAATAAGTGGTGCTACGGATGCAGAATGATACAAATAGTGCGATAAGCAAGGTATGGGACTGTTAAACATGTCCCCCTCCAGGGGTAGGCTGCAGTTTGGTGTATAAAAATGCTCGTAACGGAGACCACCTGTATATTCGTTGTAGCCTTTATCCTTCCCTGGATGTTGCATCATGAGTTCGGCAGATCTGCTGCCGGATAGGGCCTCTGACAAACGGAGTCCTATGTGTAAAAAATAAAAGGTAAAAAGAAAAGAAAAAAGAACGACACACTTGAGAGCCCCTGGTGTGGTTGAGCCGCAGTCTGGGTTTATCGTGGTCGTGCCCCTCTCCCCATGCCCCTGGTATCTTCAGAGCGTAATGGTGTACGCGAAGGACCTGCTTTAACGTTTCGCGGGAGCTGGGGTTGGGGCCGCACTGCTATGCGTGCTCGGAACGTGCCAGGTGGTCCTGTTGTAAGTTACTCCGGGCGCGCTTAGCCGTGTCCGGCCGCTTAAAGGCCGGACTCGAGAATTCCCTTAAGAGGATGCATTGCACTTCTGCCGCGAGAGCCGCTGTATGTTCCTCCGTGCGGAGAGAACGCTCAGTGTTTCCATTGACCATGATGACTCCTCGGGGGCCTGGCATCTTGAGCTTGAGGTATGCGTAGTGCGGCACCGCGTTGAACTTTGCAAACACGATGCGTCCGAGCAAGGCATGATAGCCGCTGTGGAACGGGACTATGTCGAAGATTAACTCCTCGCTTCGGAAGTTATCCGGGGATCCGAAGACCACTTCCAGTGTAATTGAGCTTGTACAATTGGCTTCTACACCTGGTATGACGCCTTTAAAGGTCGTTTTGGTAGGTTTAATCCTTGAGGGGTCTATGCCCATTTTGCGCACTGTATCCTGGTAAAGTAGGTTCAGGCTGCTGCCGCCGTCCATCAGGACTCTGGTAAGGTGAAATCCATCGACGATTGGGTCTAAGACCAATGCGGCGAATCCGCCATGGCGGATGCTGGTGGGGTGGTCCCTTCGGTCAAAAGTGATCGGGCAGGAGGACCATGGATTGAACTTCTGGGCAACTGGCTCCATCGCGTAGACGTCCCTGAGTGCACGCTTCCGCTCCCTTTTGGGTATGTGCGTTGCGTATATCATGTTCACCGTTCGCACCTGTGGGGGAAAACCCTTTTGTCCTCTATTGTTCGGCGGTTGGGTCTCGTCCTCGTCATCGCTATGCAGCCCCTTGTCATTGTTTTCGGCAATTAACTTGCCTGCCTGCTTGAATACCCAACAGTCCCTGTTGGTGTGGTTAGCTGGCTTTTCTGGGGTGCCGTGTATCTGGCACAAGCGGTCGAGTATTCGGTCCAAATTGGATGGACCCGGAGTAGTTCTTTTGAATTGCTTTTTCCGCTGACCGGGTTTAGAGCCTCTGAATCCGGCATTGACTGTCGTATCCTCAGTATGATCCCCGTCAATGCGGCGTTTGTTTTTGTTGCGACGCGGCCTGCCATTTCGGTCCTTGAAGTCCGGACTACCAGAATTTTTGCTGAGGTTGTTGCTGCGTGCTAGCCAGGTGTCCTCACCCGCGCAGAAGTGGGTCATGAGTGATACGAGGGCTGCCATGGATTTCGGCTTTTCCTGTCCCAGGTGCCGGGCAAGCCACTCGTCGCGGATGTTATGCTTGAAGGCCGCGAGGGCCTTCGCATCCGGACAGTCGACGATTTGGTTTTTCTTGGTTAAGAACCGTGTCCAGAATTGCCTGGCCGATTCGTCTGGCTGCTGAATTATGTGGCTTAGGTCATTAGCGTCTGGTGGTCGCACATAAGTGCCCTGGAAGTTATCGAGGAATGCGGCTTCCAGGTCCTCCCAACTCCCAATTGACTCTGCTGGCAAGCTATTGAGCCAATGCCGGGCTGGTCCTTTAAGCTTGAGGGGGAGGTATTTGATGGCGTGAAGATCGACACCGCGGGCCATGTGGATGTGAAGGAGATAGTCTTTGATCCAAACCGCGGGGTCTGTTGTGCCATCGTAGGATTCAATATTGACGGGTTTAAACCCTTCGGGTATTTGATGATCCATTACTTCATTTGTGAAGCATAGTGGGTGTGCGGCGCCTCTGTACTGGGCGATATCACGACGGAGCTCAAGGGAGCTTGGTCTATTTTGTTCGGCCCGGCCGGTCTTACTATGTCCGGCGCGACGATTGTCATCACGTATCATGGGACGCCCACGTGATCCATTCATCGATCTTGATTGACTTGCCTTATCCTCCAATATATCTCGCAAGTCCGGAGTGTTCCCCTGTGGCCGTGTGCTTTTCGAGCGATGCCGGGGTACGGGTCTGGTGAAGGGCCTAGAGGCCACTCTGTCGCGACCACGGGGTGGTCGGTCAACCGTATTGTCTCCTGGTGATTCGGGTTCGTAAGCCTCCTCCTCTAATCGGGGGAGCAGCTTGCGTTTAGGGTAGCTTTTGGAGGGGCGTTCGAGCTCATGCTCTTCGGCCGCGAGGACTTCAGTCCATGTGTCGACTAGCAGATCCTGATCAGCTCTAAGCTGTTGCTACTTTTTCTTGAGGCTGTTCACCATGGCCATAAGCCTGCGTTTAAAACGCTCTTGTTCGACGGGATCCTCAGGCACGACGAATTCGTCATCGTCGAGGCTCGCTTCGTCTCCGGAGGGAGGCGTATAATCTTCTGCCTCTTCTCCTGCCGCTCCTTCATAAGGGCTGGCGTCTCCATCCTCCTGTGCTGCATCTTGCTGGAGCGGGTTGTCTTCGGCACTGTCCGGTGTATTATTGTCTCCGGTGCCGGAGTCTTCATTCTTGCCATGGCGGGATTTAGAGCGGCACCGCGGACGCCGGTGCTTGGGCTGCTTTTTGGAGGGGTCATCCTCCTCTGTTCCTTCACCATTCCCATCTTTTGGGATATCCACCATGTATATGTCATATGATGAGGTGGCTGTCCAGTGCCCAGTAGGCGCTGGTTCTTGGTCGTCTCCGGCATCGTCGTCCATACCGTCGATGTCCTCAGATTCGTAGTCTAGCATGTCGGTTAAATCGTCGACAGCGGCTACCAAGTGGTGGTGGGTGGGCTTTGAATTTCTTCGTCGTTCGCATCCCAACCATCCTGACCGCAGTTCGGCCAGGGCTCTCCTGATAACGATAGATATTTTAGCGAACTCAAGATGTCGCCGAAAGGTGAGTGTTGAAAGATGTCCGCTGTGGTGAACTCCATGATCGGCGCCCAATCGGATTCGATCGGGGCGGGCGCGGGAGGTTCGGAGTCTGGCGAGGAGTTCGGCACCTCGGAGTCACGAGCTTTATGAGGGACAAAGTCAGTGTTCAGCTCTATCGCCGTAGATGTTGCAGCACCCGAGGCGATGTCTAGCCATCCATCCTCGATCTGCGTGACCGGCTCCGAATTGAGGATCGGAGCGGGGTACTGTCCGGCGGCAGTGCTAAATCATGCCCAACGTGATAGTGCGACACGCTCGGCTGTGGCTCGAATCCGTCGAAGATCAAGTCCCCGCGGATGTCAGCCGTTAAGTTCAAACTTCCAAATCTGACCTGACGGCCAGGGGCGTAGCTTTCGATCTGCTCCAGTTGGCCAAGCGAATTGGCCCGCAGTGCAAAGCCGCCGAATACGAAGATTTGTCCGGGGAGGAAGGTCTCACCCTGGACTGCGTCGTTGATGACGATCGAAGAAGCCATCGAGCCTATCGGTGACGACACAGATGAACTCTCAATGGAAGCACCAATGTCGGTGTCAAAACCGGCGGATCTCGGGTAGGGGGTCCCGAACTGTGCGTCTAGGCGGATGGTAACAGGAGACGAGGGACACGATGTTTTTACCTAGGTTCGGGCCCTCTTGATGGAGGTAAAACGTCCTGCTTGATTAATATTGATGATGTGTGTTACAAGAGTGGATCTACCACGAGATCAAGGAGGCTAAACCCTAGAAGCTAGCCTATGGTATGATTGTTGTTCGTCCTATGGACTACAGCCATCCGGTTTATATAGACACCGGAGAGGGCTAGGGTTACACAGAGTCGGTTACAAAGGTAGGAGATCTACATATCCGTATCGCCAAGCTTGCGTTCCACGCCAAGGAAAGTCCCATCCGGACACGGGACGAAGTCTTCAATCTTGTATCTTCATAGTCTTGGAGTCCGGCCGATGATTATAGTTCGGCTATCCGGACACCCCCTAGTCTGGGACTCCCTCACTTCCCAATGCCTTCCTCTAGGCCCAAATAATGGTGAAGTGTTATGTAGTTGACGTTCACATAACACCACTAGAGGCTAGACAACATACATCTTATCAAAATATCGAACGAATACCAAATTCACATGACTACTAATAGCAAGACTTCTCCCTTGTCCTCAGGAACAAACGTAACTACTCACAAAGCATATACATGTTCATAATCGGAGGGGTAATAATATGCATAAAGGATCTGAACATATGATCTTCCACCAAATAAACCAACTAGCATCAACTACAAGGAGTAATCAACACTACTAGCAACCTACTAGCACCAATCCCAGACTCTGAGACAAGAATTGGATACAAGAGATGAACTAGGGTTTGGAGATGAGATGGTGCTGGTGAAGATGTTGATGGAGATTGCCCTCTCCCGGTGAGAGGATCGTTGGTGATGACGTTGGTGATGATTTCCCCCTCCCGGAGGGAAGTGTCCCCGGCAGAACAGCTCTGCCGGAGCCCTAGATTGGTTCCGCCAAGGTTCCGCCTCGTGGCGGCGGAGTCTCGTCCTGAAAGGTTGCTTCTTGTTTTTTCTCATCAAAAGACTTCATATAGGAGAGGATGGGCGTCGGAGAGCCACCAAGGAGCCCACGAGGTAGGGGGCGCGACCCGGGGGGGGGGGGCGCCCCCCACCCTCGTGAGCAGGGTGTGGGCCCCCTGGCCTTCATCTTTGGCGAAGATTTTTCTTTATTTATTTTAAGATATTCCGTGGAGTTTCAGGACTTTTGGAGTTGCGCAGAATAGGTCTCCAATATTTGCTCCTTTTCCATCCCAGAATTCCAGCTGCCGTCATTCTCCCTCTTCATGTAAACCTTGTAAAATAAGAGAGAATAGCCATAAGTATTGTGACATAACGTGAAATAACAGCCCATAATGTAATAAATATTGATATAAAAGCATGGTGCAAAATGGACATATCAACTCCCCCAGGCTTAGACCTCGCTTGTCCTCAAGCGAAAAGCCGATAACAATAAATATGTCCTCATGTTTAGAGGTAGAGGCGTCGATAAAAATAAAATACGGACATGAAGGCATCATGATTATTTTCGTAACAGCAACATGTAAAGATTTTGTCATATGATTACTTATGTTCAAGTGATGATTTTTCACAATGCAAAAGTATGAATCAGAAACCTTATTGAGCACAAACAAATTATAGTCTCAGCCACTAAAGCAATTGCAATTTATCATAACATCGGAAAGAGTCTATGTCAGAGCTTAAAAGCAAGTCCACATACTCAACTATCACTTAGTCCTTCATAATTGCTAACACTCACGCAATACTTATGGCTACGAAGTTTTAATCGGACACAGAGAAAGATAGGGGCTTATAGTTTTGCCCCACAACCTTTTACCTCAAGGGTAATGTCAACAACAATAATTCATGCTCCCCTACATCCAATTAGATATATATATATCATGTTCTGTCCAACATGCTGAGCTTGCCAAAGGATAAAATGAAAAAGGAAAGGTGAAGATCACCGTGACTCTTGCATAAAGTAGAGAATAGTAATAAAAGATAGGCCCTTCGCAGAGGGAAGTAGAGGTTGTCATGCGCGTTTAGGGTTGATGCACAAAATCTTAATGCAAAAGAACGTCACTTTATATTGCCCCTTGCATGTGGACCTTTATTATGCAGTCGTCGCTTTTATTACTTCCACAACAAGTTCGTACAAAGCTTATTTTCTCTGCACTAATAAGTCATGCATATTTAGAGAGCAATTTTTATTGCTTGCACCGATGACAACTTACTTGAAGGATCTTACTCAATCCATAGGTAGATATGGTGGACTCTCATGGCAAAACTGGTTTAAGGGTATTTGGAAGCACAAGTAGTATTTCTACTTGGTGCTGAGAATTTGGCTAGCATGAGGGGGAAAGGCAAGCTCAACACATTAGAGGATCCATGACAACATACTTTATCTCAGATGTAAGAAAACATAACTCATTATGTTCTCTTCCTTGTCCAAACTCAACTCTTTAGCATGTCATATTTTAATGAGTCCTCCCAATCATAAGAGATGCCAATGATAATGTATCTATATGTGAAACCTCTCTTTCCTTATTACTTCCTATTAATTGCAATGATGACCAAAGCTATATTTGCCAACTCCCAACAACGTTTAATCATCATACTCTTTTCTATGTGAAGTCATTACTCTCAATAAGATCAATATGAACTATTTGTTTCTTTTTGTTCTTTTTCTTCTTTCTATTCACCCAAGATCATGGCAAAATAATCAAGCCCTTGACTCAACACTAATCTTTATTATATAGATAGCTCACGGACTCGATTACATAGAGGGACCGTAAAGCAAAACTCAAAACTAGATCATGCCAAGACTTTATTCTACTAAATCAAGATACTACTAAAAGGATCGAACTATGGAAAAAACGGTAAAGATAGGAGCTATGATGGTGATACGATACTAGGGCACCTCCCCCAAGCTTGGCAATTGTCAAGGGGAGTGCCCATACCCATGTGATTATGTCTCCTTCTTTGTTGGTGGTGGTGGAGGTGTTGTCGATCTTGTAGGCTTGTCGTCCACCTTCCATGGCATAGGCTCACCATCATAGAAGGATGATCAAGTCTTCGGAATCCTCAAATCTGCAGCCAAACTCATCCTTTTGAATCTATATTCATACTCATAGTTTTGATTTTGCAGATCATAAATTTGGGCTTGGAGGTGCTCGATCTTCTCATGTAGCTTGAAGATGATCTCCTCGGTGTTCTTGGCATCCGGCTCGTAATTGTTGGTGAACTCCGCGAGCATCTTGTGGCTAGCATTGATTCCACGCTCCACCATCCCCTAGCATTTGAAAACTTGTTGCTTCATTGCTTCGAGCCTCGACTCCACGATTCCGGTTCCCTTTGGTCCCTCGACATCGCGGATGTGTAGCAACCCATCACGCATCTCAATGGTTTGAGGATGTCGCAGCACCTCCACGAGGTAAGGGTTGATCACCTTCTCGAAGAACTTGTCCTTGGAAGCACTTGGGATCATCATGATGATCTAGACCTGTCAGAAAAACAGCTCGAAACAAGAACAGGAGAGATTTTTGTGATACGAGAGTCAAAACCTTCGGGAGAATATATAATGAATTTTTACCGACCAAAATATGTATTGTGCAAGAAAACGGAGTCCGGAGGGCACACGAGGTGCTCACGAGGTAGGGGTGCGCTCTCAGGGGGGTAGGGCGCACCCTCCACCCTCGTGGAGGCCTCGTGTCCTTCCCGGACTGCCACTTATTTTTCTATTTTTCTAGATATTCCAAAATGGAGAAATATTGCCTTAAAATTGTTTTGGAGTCGATTTACTTACCGTACCACATACCTATTCCTTTTCGGGGTCTGAAACGGCCTGGAAAGTGTCCCTTATGTATTCCTCCGGGGTTACGGTTTCAATAAAAATACCGGCACCTGGAGGAGGGAAATTGACGCGTCGGGTCTACACGGAGTGGATTTAGCTGTGGGTTTGGCCCGGATGTTGCTCCCCGGTGTCCCTCTCGGCCGACCTGACACAACCTGGTGGAGACGTCCACTGGTCAAAGCCCGTCCGTGTGAAGTCAAAGGGCTAGATCTCGTGGTCAACCGCTCCAGGGTTAGGCGGGACGGGGGCCCTGGGGGTAGCAATGCCACCGGAGCATTGTACCGGGCCCTCATACGTGCGGGGTGGTGTTGTGGCATGTCCTAAGAGGCGGCACGCATCTCCGGTGTGTGGCCCGCCTCACGGACGGCGCCGACACAGGCACCTAGAGGGGGAAATT
>NC_041383.1:67213274-67224428 GCF_002162155.2 Triticum dicoccoides
GGCAAATGGAAGGCACTTTTCCCAGTCCATTCCGAATGAGATAACAGAGGCTCGAAGCATGTCTTCTAGAATCTGGTTGACGCGTTCCACTTGACCACTCGACTGAGGGTGGAAGGCGGTGCTAAAGGAGAGACGGGTTCCCATAGCATTTTGGAAACTTTCCCAAAATCGAGAGGTGAAAAGACTTCCTCGATCCGAGTTAATTTCCAAAGGAACACCATGGAGAGACACTATTCGGGAGATGTATAAGTCTGCCAGCTGACTAGCGGTTATACACTCTCGAACAGGTAGGAAATGGGCTACTTTGGAAAGACGATCGACCACGACGAAAATAGCATTATTCCCTCTCTTGGTCCTGGGAAAACCGGTAATGAAATCCATACCAATTTTATCCCATTTCCATTCAGGAATAGCTAAGGGTTGAAGGGTGCCAGCAGGCCGTTGGTGCTCTGCTTTTACACGACGACAGACGTAGCAATTTGCAATATACTGAGCAATTTCTCTCTTCATCCTAGTCCACCAGAAGCTCTGGCGTAGGTCCTGATACGTCTTAGTGCTACCGGGATGAATGGTGAGAGGAGATTCATGAGCTTCCTTAAGAATCAATCGCCTCAGGTTTCGCACTTTGGGAACCACTAGTCGATTCCCGAAGTATACGACCCCTTGATCATTAATGGAGAAGCAATTCGCAATTCCTTTCCGAATGTTTCTCTTGATGTGGGAGATTCCCGGATCTACCTCCTGTGCCTTGATAATCTGATCCGTAAGGGTAGGTTTTGCCACCAAGGTGGAAAGAAAACCTTGAGGAACAATGTGAAGGTTAAGCTTCCGAAATTCCTCATGGAGAAGCGGTTGACTTTGTTGTAACATCAGGTTGTTACAATAAGATTTACGACTTAGTGCATCAGCCATGACGTTGGCTTTCCCTGGGGTGTAGGTTATTCCTAAATCGAAATCTGTGATCAATTCAACCCAACGTCTTTGCCTGAGGTTCAGATCCGGTTGGGTGAAGATGTACTTCAAACTTTGGTGATCAGTGAATATTTCGCAACGATTACCGAGGAGGTAATGTCGCCAGGTCTTAAGTGCATAGACTACAGCTGCAAGCTCTAGATCATGAGTAGGATAATTCTCCTTGTGTGGGTGCAATTGCCGTGAAGCGTAGGCAATTACGTGTCGATCTTGCATGAGAATGCAACCTAGTCCTTGTCGCGAGGCGTCGCAGTAGATAACAAAATCCTTGGAGAAGTCTGGCGGTACCAGTACGGGAGCAGAAGTCAGGCGTCTTTTCAGTTCCTGAAAGCTGTGCTCACATTGTGGAGTCCACTCGAACTTCTTATCTTTCTTGAGGAGTTCGGTTAGAGGTTTGGCAACCTTGGAGAAGTTCTCGACAAAGCGACGACAATAGCTCGCTAAGCCTAGAAAACTCCGAACTTGCTTGACCGATTCAGGTGGAGTCCAGTTAAGGACGGCTTGAACTCGCTCAGGGTTGACAGCAATACCTTTACCAGATATTACATGACCCAGATAGGTCACTTCTGGCAACCAGAATTCACATTTAGAAAATTTAGCATAAAGGCGATGCTCTCGAAGTTTCTGCAACACTAGCCTTAGATGTTCGGCATGTTCTTCCTCGTTCTTGGAGTAGATGAGTATATCATCGAGGTAAACTACAACGAATCTATCCAAATACTCCATGAAGATTGAGTTCATTAACCGAGAAAAGGTGGCTGGAGCGTTGGTTAACCCGAAGGACATGACGGTGTACTCGTATTGGCCATAACGAGTAACAAAGGCCGTTTTAGGAATGTCCCCGTTTCTGATTTTGATTTGATGGTAGCCCAACCTCAAATCCATCTTGGAGAAGACTGAGGATCCAGCGAGCTGATCATACAGGTCGTTGATCCTGGGAAGTGGATATTTGTTCTTGATTGTGACCAAATTGACAGGTCGGTAATCTACAACCATCCGGTCCGTACCATCCTTCTTCTTGACGAATAGGACGGGGCAAGCCCACGGAGATGAGCTAGGTCGGATGAAACCCTTTTTCAAGGACTCATCGAGTTGTTTCTTAAGCTCGGCTAGTTCTAGGGGTGCCATCTTATAAGGTCTTCTAGCAATCGGAACGGTTCCTGGAATGAGATCTATTACGAACTCAACATCCCTGTCAGGTGGAACACCTGGCAATTCCTCTGGGAAAACATCCGGAAAGTCACGGACTACCGGAACGTCCTCAAGGTCTGGCAAAGGGCTGGCGTTAAGAGAATATAATTGTCGCTTGGCTAATCGGGTCAAGACATTGACTATCTTGCCCGAAGGGTGAGTGAGTTGAACAGTCCTAGAGAAGCAATCAATTTTGGCATGATGAGCTGACATCCAGTCCATACCCAAAATGATATTAATATCTGAAAATTTAAGGGCTATCAAAGAGGCAAGGAAAACAAGTCTGTCGACTTGGATTTCATTTCCATGGCTTACTCTAGAAGTTTGCCATTTGGATCCCGGAGTTTGAATTACCATAGAGGTTGGCATATCACCGAATGCGACGTTATGCAAACGAGCATAATTTTCAGATATAAAAGAATGAGAGGCTCCTGTATCGAAAAGAACAGATGCCGGGTGGCAATTGACAAGAAGCGTACCGAGAACGACGTTGGGATCCTCTTGAGCTTCTTCGGCAGAGATACAGTTGACATGGCCACGTGAGGCGGTGACCGGCTTGGCGTGGAATATTTTTCCTGTCGGCTTGCCACGGCCAACAGCTTTAGCAAATTGATTGGGGTTGGTCTGGGGACACTCACGCATATAGTGGCCAGATTCCCCACACTTGAAACAAGTCACGGAACTGGTACGTGGAGGAGCATTGTTGGTTGGACCCCCATAGGGCTTGGCCGGTGCAGACTGCTGAACGGGGCGAGGCGCCTGGAAGGATGGCCTCGGTGTGAACCTGGGTGGCAGGGCGGTGTTGGGTACCCACACGCGGCGCTTCTGAGGACCAGCACCGGATGAGGAACCCATATCACGGCCATGCTTGCGTGTTGCGTCATAGTCAGTCTGACCAGTTTCAGCACTGATGGCTTTGTTGACAAGTTTCTGGAAGGATGTGCACTCATGCAGACGGAGGTCACGGCGAAGCTCAGGACTAAGGCCCTTACGGAACCTTGCTTGCTTCTTGGCGTCAGTAGAAACTTCCTCGGTTGCATATCGTGCGAGATTACCAAACTCCCTGCTGTAAACATCCACAGAAAGTCGGCCTTGGGTGAAACTGCAAAATTCTTCACGTTTGCGGTCCATGAGACCCTCCGGAATATGATGCTCATGGAAAGCCTCGCTGAACTCAGCCCAAGTAGTGACATGGCCCGCTGGGCGCATAGCTCCATAATTTTCCCACCATAGACTGGCGGGGCCTTCAAGATGATATGCAGCAAAGGTGACCTTGTCAGCCTCCGCTACCAGCACGGAACGCAGTTTGTGAGAGATACTGCGAAGCCAGTCATCAGCGTCGAGAGGCTCGACGGAGTGGTGGAACGTGGGTGGATGTAATTTGATAAAATCACTGAGTGACACCACGTTAGTCCTCTGATGGTGTGCCGTGTTCTGTTCAATACGCTCCAACAAACGGTTGGTCTCCCGCTTGTTTCTCTCAGCTTCCATCATAACCTCGGCTAGTGAAGGAGGATGAGGCAGATTTTCATTCCTGCCTTCACTGCCTTCGGCCTGCTCTTGAGAAGCAGGGTTAGCGCGCGTGTTGACCATCCTAGGTAACAAGACAATGATTTAGTCAGAATGATAAAATTCCGACATAGGATACAGAATGTAAGGAATAACTCGAAATGCAAGATGATCATCCGTATGACATGGTAAAAACAGAAACTGCTTCTTTTATTCCATCGTCATACACACCATACAGGGTTTAGTACAAGACCAAACAAAGTATTATTACGGTGAGAAAAGGATTACATCTCATCGGAGGCATCCCAAGCTCCTATACATTATTTTTCTACACCTCCGGAAAGAGTACAAACTAGGTCATATCCCACGAGTCACGCGGGACGATAGACGACACAGCTAGTGCGAACTAGTGATACTACCACTAACTCAGACCGATCCGTAGTAGTCCTCGTAGAAGTCACCTCCATAGCCTGGAAGCTCAACATGATCATCCGGAAACAGACGATCTCGCGGAGCTTGTGGACCATAGGGGCTAGGATGAGGCCTTGGACCAACAGACGGTGGCCTGCGGGGACCGCGAGGTGGGGTGATGCCTCCTACATCACGCCAAACCATCACGTCTGGCAGAGCAGACCTCACAGGATAGAGATCGCGCATATCTGAGAATCCAGCTTGCACCGCCGGTGCGAACCGAGTCAAAGTGGCCCAGTGGTCAGCACGGGTATTGAAGAGCTCTAACCTCAAGGCCCGATTTTCACGGTCCTTATCCTCGAGCATCTCAGCAGTGGTGCGAGTCCGTGAATCCTCCTGAGTGGTGTCAGCATAAATAGCCTGGAGATACCCTTGTGCTCCCGGAAGTGATCCTGGCATATACCGGAAATCAGAGTCCCGAAATATACCAGATCTGACTCGCATAATGGTCATCATAGAGTAGGCGGCGTCCTGCACAGCCATCTCAATAGTAACCCCGAGTCCATAAGAGCAGTGAAGGGGCTCGGTGGATCCAGGATAAGATGGAAATATCCTGACAGTGCAGAGATACTGGCTTTGATTAAAGTCCCGAAATTGCTCTTCGACCGTGTACTCAGGATACCAGCGGTATCCAGCCTCAGTCAATACCCTGACCAACTTGGCAGTATGGCCGGGTACATCTAGGCATCGAGTCAGGCGAACCACTTGATTGAGGTCGCGAGTGGCCATCTGAAAGCACAATCATAATGCAAAGGCATTAGAATTTCTAGCAAAATTTCGGCAGCATAACAGCTGTAAATGCTCAAGAAGGATTTGAGACATTTGACAAAGGATTTCGTACACCCTCAACATCATCATATCAAAGTTCTGAATCCATTCTAACAACATAATGTGGTAGTAGAACTGAACTAGGCTTGTATCCATCAAACTTATAAGGTACTACTGATTAGTAACACGTGATCCTGTTAGAGAGAATAGGTCCTAATTCCTTAACCCCCGATGGAAGAATGGACTGACTCAGATCAGAATGTCATAAGATAAAGGAGTAAAAAGAGCCTTACGTTCCAACCCACAAACAATTCCCCTACATATAACTAAAGAATTTCTAGACTCAACATCGACCAGTTTGGCTTGGAGAACCTACAGGCAGTCCGGCTCTGATGCCAACGCTGTCAGGACCCCGACTCGATGTCACATCGATCTAGCCGGTAACACCTCATATCACTTTGCGGCCTCACGCACGGTATCCCCACGGGTGTCGCCTTACCTTTGCCCGGGACCGTTTGCGCCTTTTGGCTCACGTATATGATAGTGTCGCTAGCATCCATATGATAAAGAGCCCGGGCTGACATGACTAGTCGTAAACCCAAAGTGGCACAGACTTACAGGGACAGGCATCCATGACCCATCTTCGAACGTGTCGGTCATCAGCAAGTGGGTCCGGGCTGTAGCACTGGGCTAGCAGGACTCCGGTAAACCGGGCTGTAGCGGGCTAACAGGACTCCGGTACTCAAAGCGTGACATTTCCCCGAAGGGACAGACACAGGAACGAAGAAGGACACATGCCGGCCAGCCTAAGTGTTCCAGAGCAGTAGCAAGCTACCATGGCTCAGCGGTAACACTAGGAGACATTTCCCGGTAAGAGAGGCTACTAAAGATAAACAACTAGATAGTCAGATCCCACACATACCAAGCATTTCAGTCATACACACAATATGCTCGATATGTGCAAATACAATGAAGCATCACAACATGACTCTACGACACAAGTACTTTATTTAAGGCTCAGTGAGCCATACATAACATACACACAAAGGTACGGGTCTCACGACCCAACATACAAGTCATACAATCATACAAGCCAGCAGCGGAAGTAACTTGTCTGAGTACAGACAACTAGTAAAATAAAAGAGGCTTGGAAAGCCTCTGACTATACTATGTGGTCCTTCACAAGCTCAGGGTCACCACCTGGGTCTTTAGCCTACTCGTTGATGTCAACGTCTACATAGAACCCATCAGAAGGGGTTGCAGCGTCTTCTGTAAAAATGTAGATTATAGCAACATGAGTACAAAGGTACTCAGCAAGACTTACATCAGATCCTACATACATGCATAGTATCAAGAAGGGTTGGTGGAGTTATTGCAGCAAGCCAGCTTTGACTCTTGGCTAGGCTATCCTACGATACTCCAGCTTGAAATGGTTTTGCGCACACGAGTCCACTACTCACCACTTCAATACACTACCGAGGATCCACCTCCGTCTTCCTACGGAAGAGCCATCCTCGGCACTCACACTTATCTTGAGGCTTTTAGCAGTTTCCATTTACTTGTCTATGAACTGTATAGGCAACCAAGTAGTCCTTTACCGCGGACGCGGCTATTCGAATAGATCATGTTAACCCTGCAGGGGTGTACTCCTTCATACACGCTCTCACCACTTACCGTCGTTTACACGACATGTACTCGGCAACCTTCAAGCGGAAGCCCAACGTGGGTGTCGGCCACGACCTACCTAATCACCTAAGCCTCCAGTCCAGGTTTATCGCCTATCCAGGTTCCATCCGCAGGGAGTCCGGCCGAGGTTTCCCATACGGCCCCGAACGATGTGAACAGGGTTCCCGAGATACCTAACGGGTATTCGGTACACCGTGCCACGTACCTACCGCATCACAGCCCACCCCTAGGGTCAGCGCTGTCCACGGCCTCCAGTAGGCTACAAACACCAGAAACTACTTGCAACTCCTGGACGGAGAACTAGGGTGAATAAGAAGCCGAGAGGGTCCATTGGTTTCGGGCCCAATGCATGGTAGTAGCTGATTCTTAAATCACACATACAGATCTCAGTGCTTAAGGTCGGCTTCAATGAAACAACCCACCATGTACTCCTACATGGCCTCTCATCGATACCTTTACCAAATCGTGTTCACCACACCACTCTCATTACCGACATAATCATTTCACTCTAGCCCATCACCCAGATGAACCAGACCTGACACGACTCTAAGCATAGCAGGCATAGCAAGGTAGGAACAACACATACATAGGGCTCAATCAACTCCTACACATGCTAGTGGGTTTCATCTAGTTACTGTGGCAATGACAGGTCATGCAGAGGAAATGGGTTCAACTACCGTAGCACACAGCAGTTTGAATCGCGTTGTCTTAATGCAGTAAAAGAGAGCAGGAGCGAGAACATGGGATTGTTTCGATATGATCAAATGGTTGGTTGCTTGCCTGATGGTTCGATGCACTGATACGGTTCTTCGTTAGGGTAATCACGGTACTCCTCGGAGGCAGAACCTGTCGCAAAGGACACCGACACACAACATCACCAAACAATGTGCAACAATATGATGCATGCATGAAACATGGCAATATGAGTGTGTTGGGCTAATGCAACTAAAACCAGAAGGGTTTGAACAAATTTGAATCAAGGATTCAAATTTCAAATTCAAATATGGCCTTTTAAAGTGCTTTTCCTTGTTCTGCTTGAAACATCAATTTAACTTGTTTGATCATGCATGAAAATAGTACAGATGGATAGATTGGATTTTTCTGATCATTTTTCATATATAATTTGTCCAATTTGGAGTTACAGAATAAAAGTTATGAATTTTTGAAGTTTAAATAATATTCTGGAATTTCTTGATTTAATTTAAATCCAGAAATATAATTATTGCGCTAGCATGACGTCAGCATGACGTCAGTGGTCAACTGCGGCTGGCTGAGGTCAAACCTGATGTGTGGGGCCCACACGTCAGTGACAGGGGGGTTAAACAGGGTTAAATTAATCCTAATTACTAATTAGTGGCGCTGGGGCCCACTGGTCAGTGTCAGGGGGTTAACTAGCAGTGGTTAGCGCTAATGATGTCCACCTGGCCGACGGGGCTCACGCGTCAGTGACCCTGGGGGGTCAAACCCCAGGTCGGACAAGTCAAACCCCACCGGCGACATGACGCCGGCGAGGTCCGAGACGGCGGCGCGATGCGGGATCGCGCTACAGGGCACGGGCGAGGCTGTGCTTGGGCTCGTTGGAGAGCCCTTGCTCCCGCGCGTCGAACGGTGGTGGTGGCCGGGCCTGAGGTGGCCGGAGTCGACGGCGGCGAGCTCGGCTGCGGCCGCCGGAGTTCGGTCGTGCACGGAAACGGGGTTGGAGCTCGAAGGCGAGCGAAGCGAGGCGCTAGGGATGCTCTATGGAGCCTTACGAACTCGTTGGACTCGCCGGGGTGACCAAATGGTCACCGGAGCTGCGTCGACGGCGAGCTCGGCGACGGCGAGCTCGGCGACGGCGGAGGTTCGGCCGTGGTGGGGAGGAGGCTACGGTGAGGGAACGAGGGGGAGAAGAGGGGGAAACGGTGGCGTAGCTCACCGCGGTTGCAATGGGCGTCGAAGCGGGCTCGGGGACGCGCTGGAGACGGCGAATTCGACGGCGATGATGGTCGGAGCCCGAAGAGGGGAACGGCGACGTGGCGGCGATGCAGGGCTTCCGGAGGCCCGTGGAGCGGTGGGAAGGAAGAGGGGGTTGTGGCGGAGCTTCTGAGCTAGTCGGGGGGAGCGAGGGGTGGCCGGAGACGGCTGCTAAGGCGAACGGCGGCGACGGTGGTGTTCGGCCGTGAGAGAGAGAGCGAGGGAGAGGAGGGAAGAGCCGAGGGCGAGTGAGAGAGAGCAGGGGGGGAGGCGTGGCGTCGTCCAGGGCATCGAGGCGAGGAGGGGAGGGCAGGCAAGCAGGGAGAGAGGTGGCGTGGCGCGGTGGCGCGCGCGCGCGCCGGTCACACTCCCCTCCCTCTATCGGGACGAAGACGACAGAGGAGGGAGACGGGCTGGGCCGCCTGCTGGCTGGGCCGGCCAGCTGGATGGGCTGCACAGTGGAGGAGCCCAGGTAAGCTTCTCCCTTTTATTTTTTTCTGTTTTCTAATTTCTGACATTTGTTTTGATTTAAATAATATATTAAATCATTTATTTAACTTATGCCAAATTTTTCAGGGGCTAGATATATTATTCCAGAGCTCCTTTATAAGTGGCATAATATTTGGACATATATTAATATATATAGAAATATATTTCCAAAGCAAATATTTATGCATTAATTCCAAATGCCCAAAATAAATGTCCATGAGCCACTAAAAATATTGGTTTGATTTTTATCTCTGTCCAATATTTTCAGAGATCAACATGAGCATTTTCTTGGACCCTTTTGGAGAAATTTTTATTTGGGTCATTTTCAAAATGATTCTGAGGGTTTCACAGATCCCCATTTCAAGTTTCTGATGAAAGAATAAACATGATGCAACACTCTAATGCATGACTAGCTAGGGTGTGACACGCGTCTCCGGTGCGTGGCCCTCCTCACGGATGGCGCCGCCGCCGGCACCTGGAGGGCGGAAACAGACGCGTCGGGTCCACCCGGAGTGGATGTAGCTGTGGGTTTGGCCCGGATGTTTCTCCCCGGTGTCCCTCTGGGCCGACCTGACACAACCGAGTGGCGAGGTCCACTGGTCAAAGCCCGTCCGTGTGAAGTCAAAGGGCTAGATCTCGTGGTCAACCGCTTCAGGGTTAGGCGGGACGGGGGCCCTAGGGGGTAGCAATGCCACCGGAGCGTCATACCGGGCCCTCATACATGCGGGGTGGTGTCGTGGTATGTCCTAAGAGGCGGCACGCATCTCCGGTGTGTGGCCCCTCTCACGGACGGTGCTGCCACCAGCACTTGGAGGGGGGAAACGGTCGCGCCTGGTCTACACGGAGTGGATGTAGCTGTGGGTTTGGCCCGGATGTTGCTCCCCGGTGTCCCTCTGGGCCGACCTGACACAACCAGGTGGAGAGGTCCACTGGTCAAAGACCATCCATGTGAAGTCAAAGGGCTAGATCTCTGAAGGAAATATGCCCTAGAGGCAATAATAAAGTTATTATTTATTTCCTCATATCATGATAAATGTTTATTATTCATGCTAGAATTGTATTAACCGAAAACATGATACATGTGTGAATACATAGACAAACATATAGTCACTAGTATGCCTCTACTTGACTAGCTCATTAATCAAAGATGGTTATGTTTCCTAACCATAGACATGTGTTGTCATTTGATTAATGGGATCATATCATTAGGAGAATGATGTGATTGACATGACCCATTCCGTTAGCCTAGCACTTGATCGTTTAGTATATTGCTATTGCTTTCTTCATGACTATACATGTTCCTGTAACTATGAGATTATGCAACTCCCGTTTACCGGAGGAACACTTTGGGTGCTACCAAACGTCACAACATAACTGGGTGATTATAAAGGAGTACTACAGGTGTCTCCAAAGGTACATGTTGGGTTGGCGTATTTCGAGATTAGGTTTTGTCACTCCGATTGTCGGAGAGGTATCTCTGGGCCCTCTCGGTAATGCACATCACTATAAGCCTTGCAAGCAATGTAGCTAATGAGTTAGTTACGGAATGATGCATTACGTAACGAGTAAAGAGACTTGCCAGTAACGAGATTGAACTAGGTATTGGATACCGACGATCGAATCTCGGGCAAGTAACATACCGATGACAAAGGGAACAACGTATGTTGTTATGCGGTTTGACCGATAAAGATCTTCGCAGAATATGTAGGAGCCAATATGAGCATCTAGGTTCCGCTTTTGGTTATTGACCGAGAATAGTTCTAGGTCATGTCTACATAGTTCTCGAACCCGTAGGGTCCGCACGCTTAATGTTACGATGACAGTTTTATTATGAGTTTATAAGTTTTGATGTACCGAAGGTTGTTCGGAGTCCCGGATGTGATCACGGACATGATGAGGAGTCTCGAAATGGTCGAGACATAAAGATTGATATATTGGAAGCCTATGTTTGGACATCGGAAGTGTTCTGGGTGAAATCGGCATTTTACCGGAGTACCGGGAGGTTACCGGAACCCTCCGGTGACCTAATGGGACTTATTGGGCCTAGTGGAGGAAGAGGAGAGGAGGCCTAGGGGCAGCGCCACGCCCCTCCCCCCCCCCCAAGTCCGAATAGGA
>NC_041383.1:67224770-67231258 GCF_002162155.2 Triticum dicoccoides
ATATACGGGGGCAGGAGGGCACCCTAGGACACACAAGTTGATCTACGTGATCGTTCCTTAGCCGTGTGCGGTGCCCCCCTCCACCATATTCCACCTCGGTCATATCGTCGCGGAGTTTAGGAGAAGCCCTGCGCCGATAGAACATCATCATCGTCACCACGCTGTCATGCTGACGGAACTCATCCCCGACACTTTGCTGGATCGGAGTCCGGGGATCGTCATCGAGCTGAACGTGTGCTGAACTCGGAGGTGCCGTACGTTCGATACTTGGATCGGTCGGATCATGAAGACGTACGACTACATCAACCGCGT
The DNA here is from genome assembly GCF_002162155.2 of Triticum dicoccoides. Taxonomy (NCBI): domain Eukaryota; kingdom Viridiplantae; phylum Streptophyta; class Magnoliopsida; order Poales; family Poaceae; genus Triticum; species Triticum dicoccoides. The sequence goes on from NC_041383.1 coordinate 67,225,083, forward strand.
TTTCATAACGCTTCCGCTTACGGTCTACGAGGGTACGTGGACATTATTCTCCCCTCTTGTTGCTATGCATCACCATGCTCTTGCGTGTGCGTCGGATTTTTTTTTAAATTACTACGTTCCCCAACAGTGGCATCCGAGCCAGGTTTTATGCGTAGATGTCATATGCATGAGTAGAACACAAGTGAGTTGTGGGCGATACAAGTCATATTGCTTACCAGCATGTCATACTTTGGCTCAGCGGTATTGTGAGATGAAGCAGCCCGGACCGACATTACGCGTACGCTTACGCGAGACTTGTTTCACCGTTACGAGCACTCGTGCTTAAAGGTGACTGGCGGGTGTCTGTCTCTCTCACTTTAGCTGAACCGAGTGTGGCTACGCCCGGTCCTTGCGAAGGTTAAAACAGCATTAACTTGATGAACTATCGTTGTGGTTTTGATGCGTAGGTAAGAACGGTTCTTGCTAAGCCCGTAGCAGCCACGTAAAATTTGCAACAACAAAGTAGAGGACGTCTAACTTGTTTTTGCAGGGCATGTTGTGATGTGATATGGTCAAGACGTGATGCTATATTTTATTGTATGAGATGGTCATGTTTTGTAACCGAAGTTATCGGCAACTGGCAGGAGCCATATGGTTGTCGCTTTATTGTATGAAATGCAAACGCCCTGTAATTGCTTTACTTTATCACTAAGCGGTAGCGATAGTCGTAGAAGCAATAGATGGCGTAACGACTACGATGCTACTATGGAGATCAAGGTGTCGCGCCGGTGACGATGGTGATCACGACGGTGCTTCAAACATGGAGATTACAAGCACAAGATGATGATGGCCATATCATATGACTTATATTGATTGCATGTGATGTTTATCCTTTATGCATCTTATCTTGCTTTGATTGACGGTAGCATTTTAAGATGATCTCTCACTAAATTATCAAGAAATGTTCTCCCTGAGTATGCACCGTTGCGAAAGTTCTTTGTGCTGAGACACCACGTGATGATCGGGTGTGATAGGCTCTACGTTCAAATACAACGGGTGCAAAACAGTTGCACACGCGGAATACTCAGGTTAAACTTGACGAGCCTAGCATATAACAGATATGGCCTCGGAACACGGAGACCGAAAGGTCGAGCGTGAATCATATAGTAGATATGATCAACATATTGATGTTCACTGTTGAAACTACTCCATCTCACGTGATGATCGGACATGGTGTAGTCGATATGGATCACGTATTCACTTAGAGGATTAGAGGGATGTCTATCTAAGTGGGAGTTCTTAAGTAATATGATTAATTGAACTTAAATTTATCATGAACTTAGTACCTGATAGTATTATGCTTGTCTATGTTTGTTGTAGATAGATGGCTCGTGTTATTGTTCCGTTGAATTTTAATGCGTTCCTTGAGAAAGCAAAGTTGAAAGATGATGGCAGCAATTACACAGACTGGGTCCGTAACCTGAGGATTATCCTCATTGCTGCATAGAAGAATTACGTCCTGGAAGCACCGCTGGGTGCCAGGCCTGCTGCTGATGCAACTGATGACGTTAAGAACATCTGGCAGAGCAAAGCTGATGACTACTCAATAGTTCAGTGTGCCATGCTTTACGGCTTAGAACCGGGTCTTCAACGACGTTTTGAACGTCATGGAGCATATGAGATGTTCCAGGAGTTGAAGTTAATATTTCAAGCAAATGCCTGGATTGAGAGATATGAAGTCTCCAATAAGTTCTATAGCTGCAAGATGGAGGAGAATAGTTCTGTCAGTGCACACATACTCAAAATGTCTGGGTATAATCTTCCTGATGATAGTGTCATTGACAGAATTCTTCAATCACTGCCACCAAGCTACAAGAGCTTCGTGATGAACTATAATATGCAAGGGATGGACAAGACTATTCCCGAGCTCTTCGCAATGCTAAAAGCCGCGGAGGTAAAAATCAAGAAGGAGCATCAAGTGTTGATGGTTAACAAGACCACCAGTTTCAAGAAAAAGGGCAAAGGGAAGAAGAAGGGGAACTTCAAGAAGAACAACAAACAAGTTGCTGCTCAAGAGAAGAAACCCAAGTCTGGACCTAAGCCTGAGACTGAGTGCTTCTATAGCAAGCAGACTGGACACTGGAAGCGGAACTGCCCCAAGTATTTGGCGGATAAGAAGGATGGCAAAGTGAACAAAGGTATATGTGATATACATGTTATTGATGTGTACCTTACTAATGCTCGCAGTAGTACCTGGGTATTTGATACTGGTTCTGTTGCTAATATTTGCAACTCGAAACAGGGACTACGGATTAAGCGAAGATTGGCTAAGGACGAGGTGACGATGCGCGTGGGAAATGGTTCCAAAGTCGATGTGATCGCAGTCGGCACGCTACCTCTACATCTACCATCGGGATTAGTTTTAGACCTAAATAATTGTTATTTGGTGCCAGCGTTGAGCATGAACATTATATCTGGATCTTGTTTGATGCGAGACGGTTATTCATTTAAGTCAGAGAATAATGGTTGTTCTATTTATATGAGTAATATCTTTTATGGTCATGCACCCTTGAAGAGTGGTCTATTTTTATTGAATCTTGATAGTAGTGATACACATATTCATAGTGTTGAAACCAAAAGATGCAGAGTAGATAATGATAGTGCAACTTATTTGTGGCACTGCCGTTTAGCTCATATCGGTGTAAAGCGCATGAAGAAACTCCATATTGATGAGCTGTTGGAATCACTTGATTATGAATCACTTGGTTCTTGCGAACCGTGCCTCATGGACATGACTAAAACACCGTTCTCCGGAACTATGGAGCGAGCAACTAATTTGTTGGAAATCATACATACTGATGTTTGTGGTCCAATGAATGTTGAGGCTCGTGGCGGGTACCGTTATTTTCTCACATTCACAGATGATTTGAGAAGATATGGGTATATCTACTTAATGAAACACAAGTCTGAAACATTTGAAAAGTTCAAAGAATTTTAGAGTGAAGTGGAAAATCACCGTAACAAGAAAATAAAATTTCTACGATCTGATCGTGGAGGAGAATATTTGAGTTACGAGTTTGGTTTACATTTGAAACAATGCGGAATAGTTTCGCAACTCACGCCACCCGGAACACCACAACGAAATGGTGTGTCCGAACGTCGTAATCGTACTTTACTAGATATGGTGCGATCTATGATGTCTCTTACTGATTTACCGCTATCGTTTATGCTTTAGAGACGGCCGCATTCACGTTAAATAGGGCACCATCAAAATCCGTTGAGACGACGCCTCATGAACTGTGGTTTGGCAAGAAACCAAAGTTGTCGTTTCTTAAAGTTTGGGGCTGCGATGCTTATGTGAAGAAACTTCAACCAGATAAGCTCGAACCCAAAATCGGAGAAATGTGTCTTCATAGGATACCCAAAAGAGACTTGTGGGTACACCTTCTATCACATATCTAAAGGCAAGATTTTCGTTGCAAAATTCGGATCCTTTCTAGAGAAGGAGTTTCTCTCGAAAGAAGTGAGTGGGAGGAAAGTAGAACTTGATGAGGTAACTGTACCTGCTCCCTTATTGGAAAGTAGTTCATCACAAGAACCAGTTCCTATGACAACTACACCAATCAGTGAGGAAGCTAATGATATTGATCATGAAACTTCAGATCAAGTTTCTACTGAACCTCGTAGGTCTACCAGAGTAAGATCCGCACCAGAGTTGTATGGTAATCCTATTCTGGAAGTCATGTTACTTGACCATGATGAACCTACGGACTACGAGGAAGTGATGATGAGCCCAGATTCCGCAAAATGGCTAGAGGCCATGAAATCTGAGATGGGATCCATGAAATCTGACAAAGTGTGCAAGCTCCAGCGATCCATTTATGGACTGGTGGAAGCATCTCGGAGTTGGAATAAACGCTTTGATAGTGTGATCAAAGCATATGGTTTTATACAGACTTTTGGAGAAGCCTGTATTTAGAAGAAAGTGAGTGGGAGCTCTGTAGCATTTCTGATATTATATGTAGATGACATATTATTAATTGGAAATGATATAGAATTTCTGGATAGCATAAAGGGATACTTGAATAAAAGTTTTTCTATGAAAGACCTCGGTGAAGCTGCTTATATATTGGGCATCAAGATTTATAGAGATAGATCAAGACGCTTAATTGGACTTTCACAAAGCACATACCTTGATAAAGTTTTGAAAAAGTTCAAAATGGATCAGGCAAAGAAAGGGTTCTTGCCCGTACTACAAGGTGTGAAGTTGAGTCAAACTCAATGCCCGACCACAGCAGAAGATAGAGAGAAAATGAAAGATGTTCCCTATGCTTCAGCCATAGGCTCTATCATGTATGCAATGCTGTGTACCAGACCTAACGTGTGCTTAGCAATAAGCTTGGCAGGAAGGTACCAAAGTAATCCAGGAGTGGATCACTGGACAGCGGTCAAGAACATCCTGAAATACCTGAAAAGGACTAAGGATATGTTTCTCGTATATGGAGGTGACAAAGAGCTAGTCGTAAATGGCTATGTCGATGCAAGCTTTGACACTGATCCAGACGATTCTAAATCGCAAACCGGATACGTGTTTTTATTAAATGGTGGAGCCGTTAGTTGGTGCAGTTCTAAACAAAGTGTCGTGGCGGGATCTACATGTGAAGCGGAGTACATAGCTGCTTCAGAAGCAGCAAATGAAGGAGTCTGGATGAAGGAGTTCATTTCCGATCTAGGTCTCATACCTAGTGCATCGGGACCAATGAAGATCTTCTGTGACAATACTGGTGCAATTGCCTTGGCAAAGGAATCCAGATTTCACAAGAGGACCAAGCACATCAAGAGACGCTTCAATTCCATCCGGGACCAAGTCCAGGTGGGAGACGTAGAGATTTGCAAGATACATACGGATCTGAATGTTGCAGACCCATTGACTAAGCCTCTTCCACGAGGAAAACATGATCAGCACCAAGACTCCATGGGTGTTAGAATCATTACTGTGTAATCTAGATTATTGACTCTAGTGCAAGTGGGAGACTGAAGGAAATATGCCCTAGAGGCAATAATAAAGTTATTATTTATTACCTCATATCATGATAAATGTTTATTATTCATGCTAGAATTGTATTAACCAGAAACATGATACATGTGTGAATACATAGACAAACATATAGTCACTAGTATGCCTCTACTTGACTAGCTCATTAATCAAAGATGGTTATGTTTCCTAACCATAGACATGTGTTGTCATTTGATTAATGGGATCACATCATTAGGAGAATGATGTGATTGACATGACCCATTCTGTTAGCCTAGCACTTGATCGTTTAGTATATTGCTATTGCTTTCTTCATGACTATACATGTTCCTGTAACTATGAGATTATGCAACTCCCATTTACCGGAGGAACACTTTGGGTGCTACCAAACGTCACAACATAACTGGGTGATTATAAAGGAGTACTACAGGTGTCTCCAAAGGTACATGTTGGGTTGGCGTATTTCGAGATTAGGTTTTGTCACTCCGATTGTCGGAGAGGTATCTCTGGGCCCTCTCGGTAATGCACATCACTATAAGCCTTGCAAGCAATGTAGCTAATGAGTTAGTTACGAAATGATGCATTACTTAACGAGTAAAGAGACTTGCCAGTAACGAGATTGAACTAGGTATTGGATATCGATGATCGAATCTCGGGCAACAGACAATTGACAAAGGGAACAACGTATGTTGTTATGCGGTTTGACCGATAAAGATCTTCGCAGAATATGTAGGAACCAATATGAGCATCTAGGTTCCGCTATTGGTTATTGACCGAGAATAGTTCTAGGTCATGTATACATAGTTCTCGAACCCCGAGGGTCCGCACGCTTAACATTATGATGACAGTTTTATTATGAGTTTATAAGTTTTGATGTACCGAACGTTGTTCAGAGTCCCGGATGTGGTCACGGACATGACGAGGAGTCTCGAAATGGTCGAGACATAAAGATTGATATATTGGAAGCCTATGTTTGGACATCGGAAGTGTTCCGGGTGAAATCAGCATTTTACCGGAGTACCGGGAGGTTACCGGAACCCCCCGGTGACCTAATGGGCCTTATTGGGCCTAGTGGAGGAAGAGGAGAGGAGGCCTAGGGGCAGCCGCGCGCCCCTCCCCCCTCCCCCCCAAGTCCGAATAGGACAAGGAGGGGGGTGGCGCC
>NC_041383.1:67231445-67232348 GCF_002162155.2 Triticum dicoccoides
GGGAAAGGGGGAGTCCTACTCCCGGTGGGAGTAGGACTCCTCTGGAGCGCCTCCTCCTAGGGCCAGCCGCACCCCCCCTTGCTCCTTTATATACGGGGGCAGCGGGGCACCCTAGGACACACAAGTTGATCTACGTGATTGTTCCTTAGCCGTGTGCGGTGCCCCCCTCCACCATATTCCACCTCGGTCATATCGTCATGGAGTTTAGGAGAAGCCCTGCGCCGGTAGAACACCATCATCATCACCATGCCGTCGTGCTATCGGAACTCATCCCCGACACTTTGCTGGATCGGAGTCCGGGGATTGTCATCGAGATGAACGTGTGCTGAACTCGGAGGTGCAGTACGTTCGGTACTTGGATCGGTCGGATCGTGAAGACGTACGACTATATCAACAACGTTGTCATAACGCTTCCGCTTACGGTCTACGAGGGTACGTGGACATTACTCTCCCCTCTCGTTGCTATGCATCACCATGATCTTGCGTGTGCGTAGGAATTTTTTTTGAAATTACTACGTTCCCCAACAATCTCGTGGTCAACCGCTTCAGGGTTAGGCGGGACGGGGGCCCTAGGGGGTAGCAATGCCACCGGAGCGTCGTACCGGGCCCTCTACATGCGGGGTGGTGTTGTGGCATGTCCTAAAAGGCGGCACGCGTCTCCGGTGCGTGGCCCCCCCTCACGGACGGCGCTGCCGCCGGCACCTGGAGGGGGGAAACGGTCGCGTCTGGTCTACACGGAGTGGATGTAGCTGTGGGTTTGGCCCGGATGTTGCTCCCCGGTGTCCCTCCGGGCCGACCTGACACAACCGGGTGGATAGCTCCACTGGTCAAAGCCCGTCCGTGTGAAGTCAAAGGGCTAGATCTCGTGGTCAACCGCTCCAGGGTTAGGTGGGACGGGGGCCC
>NC_041383.1:67233133-67248076 GCF_002162155.2 Triticum dicoccoides
TGCTCCCCGGTGTCCCTCTGGGCCGACCTGACACAACCGGGTGGAGAGGTCCACTGGTCAAAGCCTGTCCGTGTGAAGTCAAAGGCCTAGATCTCGTGGTCAACCGCTCTAGGGTTAGGCGGGACGGGGGCCCTGGGGGTAGCAATGCCACCGGAGCATCGACCGAGCCCTCATACATGCGGGGTGGTGTTGTGGCATGTCCGAAGAGGCGGCACGCGTCTCCGATGCGTGGCCCTCCTCACGGACAGCACCGCCGCCGGCATCTGGAAGGGGGAAACGGACGCGTCGTGTCTACACGGAGTGGATGTAGCTATGGATTTGGCCCGGATGTTGCTCCCAGATGTCCCTCTTGGCTGACCTGACACAACCTGTGGCCCCCCTCATGGTCGGCGATGACACGGTAGTCGACGGATCAGGCACTCGTATAGTTACCGGATCAGGCACTCAGTAACGGTACCTCTCAATCAGTTGCTCTCCTATGTATCACCTTTCGCGAGACCATAGAAAATATTTATATCATAAAGAAATGTTGCTGACCATAGAAAAAATTCGGTTCAGAAAAAAATATACGTGATAGTTTAGAAAATTGTTATACAATATAAAAAAAAGGATCATGTAATAAATGTTTCAAACCATTAAAGAAAATGCATGGTACATTTTAAATAATGTTAATGCATGTCAAAAATATGTATACCATGTATTATTTTTAATATAATTATATACCATGTATCATTCAAAAAAAATCAAGAACGTGTAATTGAAAATATTTAATATGTACGTACAAATATTTTATATGTATACGAAACTTTTCAATGCGTATGAAAATAATATAAACTAAAAATATATTTGAAGACAGTTAATAATATTTTTTGAAAAATGTTAAACATGTAGAAAAGTTGTTGCTAAAAAAAATTATATGTCGACGGCTAAGCCGTCGGCATAGGTGCCACGTGGCGCCTTCCCCTATGCCGACGGCTTAGCCCTCGGCGTATATCGCCTTATCCATCCCCGGGCCGGGGCGCCCCGGCCGTCCACTCGTTATCCTCCTCTCTCCCGACCCCCGCGCCTCCCAACCCTCATCGCCGCCACCGCGTGCCTCCACCCGCCCACGCCGCCGCCTCCTCCACACCCGCGCCGGTGCAGCCGCCGAACCCCGCGCCGCCTCGCCTCCACCCCGGCCAAGCCCCGGCCTGCCCTCTCCAACCCTACCGCCGCCCCGACCACACCGCCTCCTCCTCGACCCTGTGCAGCGCCGCCGGCGGTCCCGAGCACGGCTGGCCGCGGCTCTCTCCGGCCCGCGCCCCTGCTATGTCCCGCCCTTCCCCGGCCGGCCCAACTCCGCCCCGGCTCTCCCCTCACCTCCACCGCTGGCCCCTGCCCCCAACTCCACCACCGCGACGCCTCTCTGCCCGGTGAGCTAACACTCCTTTTTTTCATTTTTTTGCATTATTTAGCTACTGTTGGATGTATGAATGGATGCATGGATGGATGTTGGATGTTGTTAGGTTGCTAGATGGATGAATGTTGTATGTGTATTAGATGGATGAGGAATCTCGGCAAAAGGAATTATTTTGCTACGGTTAGGTTGCTAGATGGATGAATCTCGGCAAAATGAATTATCATAGTTAAAAAAGCAACTTGAGTCACTTAGTATATAAAATTGTTAACGAAGATTTTATTTTCAGTTTGTGATGTTGTTAAGTAGCTATGTGAGATGTGCTTCAAATTTGGGATATGATAAGTGGTTATTTCATCATGATGATCTTGCTAAAACAACTTGATGTGTCAATGCTTAATGTGAGGTGATGACCTAAATTGCGATATGATAAGTGCTTCCAAATTCGACAGTTGACAAAATATGATTTTTCTTTATAGTTTAAAGTGTCAATGCTTAATGTGATGTGATGACCTAATTTTTTTTCACTCGGCGTAATTAACAGGATTTATGGTGTTCCATCTTTGTGAAGTGATCGTCGACACTGGAGGTGTTGGTCCATGATCGTCCCTCTCCTTTGATCGACTACATCGGAGGGTGAGCAACAATTCCATGACCTCGTCCACTTTTTTTTCCATGTCACTAGATTGAATTTTCACATCAAGTCGTGTAACCTAGGTCTCCCGTCCGAAAGGGTTGCATCAATAAATAGGCATTCAATTGCATATTTATCACCGCAGCTCTTTCGGATTGTCCAGCGCTTTCCACGGACAGCCCGAGGATGCGTAGATTGAGTACGTTGTTCATGCTCTACCCCGTTCCGAGACAGGATTTCGGCGGCGCCTCCCTGTTGTTCTCCGGATGCACATTCTCTCGGCATTTTGTCGAGACATGTATTTGGAGGACAGCAGGGAGGTGCTGCCGAAATTTTGTCTCGGAATGGGGTAGAGCATGGACCATACTCAATCTACACATTCTCGGGTGGGATTAGGACCCATCTTTACTATTAGAGATGTAGGTGGATTAAATGTCGTGTCTCGTCAACCTTGTAAAAAATAAAATATTGATGTGGGTAATGTAAATGAATCCTTAATTTTTTTGTGTGGCTCCCAATAAAGCAGAGATGGCAGATAATCAGTGGATGTATAGTGGGTTTTTCCGTCGGAATCAAGTAACAACAGAGTGGGTCGACAAAACTGGTGTGTTTTTGAAAGAGATATTCCGTAGTCCAATGAGGATGGTGCCAGAATGCCCGTGTGCCAAATGTAAGAGACGTATCCGCAGAGATAGGCGTGAGATGACTAAGCACCTTCGCACGAATGGATTTATGCCCAACTTTAATATGCCGATAAACTTTGCCCAGCGGGACCGTGGTAGAGAGGATGTGATACGACAACGCATCGCTGGTTATGAGGACGATGGGGTTAGAGACATGCTAGATGATGTCTTTGCTGCACAGCCGACACCTCCGTCACATTCAGCGAATGAACCAGAGGAGCCGGAGGAAACCGCAAAGGCCTTCCTGGAAATCTTGGCCTCGTCAAAGAAACCTCTCTATGAGGGTGCCAAGCTGTCTGTGCTGGATGCCATCTCGCAACTGGTGGCGGTCAAGGCTGAGTACGGTTGTAGTCGAGGTTGCTTGGAAGCATTTCTGGGAGTATGGGCTAACAGCCTGCCTGAGGGCCATGAACTGCCGAAAACCATGTACGGTACGAAGAAAATCATGAAGGCGCTCTCCATGGACTATTAGAAAATACATGTTTGTCCAAAGAATTGCCTTTTGTTTAGGCATGAGTATGCGGGTGATGACTACTGTAGGAAGTGCGGTTCCTCTCGGTATATTGAGGTGGTCGATAAGCATGGTCAGAAGCAGCAGCTAAAAATCCCTATGAAGGTCCTTCGGTATCCTGATTTTATAAAAAAGACTGCAGCGCCTTTTCATCACCGAGGAGTCTGCCAAAATGATGAAGTGGCACAAGGAAGGGAAAAGGTACAATCCAAAAAAATTGTACATACATCAGAAGGTGAAGCATGGAAGTCGTTCGATATAAAGTACCTGGAGGAAGCAGCCGAGGCTAGGAATGTCAGAATTGCTATAACAGGTGATGGGTTCAATCCATATGGTATGTCGTCTAATCCATACAGCTGATGGCCCGTATTTGTTATTCCGCTCAATCTCCCTCTCGGCGCCATAATGCAACGCAAGACCATGTTCCTGTCGCTTATAATTCTGGGGCCTGAATATCCGGGGAAGAATTTGAGTGTGTTTATGCAGCCATTGGTGGATGATTTGCACCATTCTTGGTACTTCCTGAGGTTGACATACGACCGGCATCTGCAGAAAAATTTCTTGATGAAAGTTTGGCTACAGTATTGCATGCATGACTTTCCCATCTATGCCCTGTTCTACGGATGGTGTACAAGTGGAAAGATGCCTTGCCTAGTGTGCATGCAGGCCTTGATTTTCATTTGGCTGAAGAAGGGTCGCAAGTATGTTGCCTTTGACCTGCATCGACAGTTCCTCCCTCCAGACCATCCTGATAGGGAAGACAAGAAGAACTTCACAAAAGGCAAAGTTGTCCATGAAGTAAACGAGATTCCAATGTTTTCTGGTGCGGATGTGCTTGCTCAGCTGAAAGCTCTTAAGCCTGCCGGTGAAGGGAAAGGCAAAGTCAAAGGCAAAGGCAGAGGCAAAGGCAAAGCCACAGGCGAAGACGAGGGCAAAGGAAAAGGTAAAGGGAAAAAATGTTTTGAAGGATATGGTGAGACGCACAACTGGACTCACATTACCCCCTTCACGCAGCTTCCCTATTTTAAGGACCTCAAACTTCCATACAACATCGACGTGATGCACACCGAGAAGAATGTCGCAGAGTCCCTTTTTCACACGATCCTCAACATTCCTGATAAGACAGAGGATAATGTTAATGCTAGAGTCGATAAACAGAATATTTGTGATAGACCACGTCTTCACATGTAACCTCCATCAGGCAGTCGAAAATCTTGGTTCAAGCCAGATGCTGATTTCGTACTTAAAAAGGATCATAAGATGGAGGCATTCAAGTGGCTGAAACACGTCGTGAAGTTCACCGATGGTTATGCGTCGAATATAAGTAAGGGGGTCAATCTTTCAACGGGCAGAGTGACCGGGCTCAAGAGTCATGACTATCATGTATGGATTGAGCGGATTATGCCGGTGATGGTTTGGGGCTATGTTCCCGAGCGTGTCTGGCATGTGCTTGTGGAGTTAAGCCATTTCTTTCGCGCGCTTTGTGCTAAAGAAGTATGACCTGAGAAGATAAAAGAAATGCATAAGAAGACGCCGGAGTTGATATGCAAGCTAGAGAAGATCTTCCCGCCAGGCTTCTTTACTCCGATGACACATCTAATTTTGCACCTTGCGAACGAGGTATTGTTGGGGGGGGGGGGCTGTGCAGTATCGTTGGCAGTATGGCCCTAAGAGACAGAACAAGCATCTGAGACAGAAATGTGGAAACAAAGCTAAGATTGAAGCTTCCATAGCTGAGGCAGTTATCCTAGAGGAGGTGGCAGACCTCAGGACAGCCTAGTATCCGGACCATGTTCCCGTGTTGCACAATAAGGTGTCTCGATATAATACAGAAGAACCCAAGTATAAACCCAAGTTGCCTCTATTCATCGGGCAAGGTGGCAGGGCTGGATTGTGACGCCCGAATAATTAAGCTACAGCAACCATCTACTAATGATGCCACTTCACCTCGATTACTGATGCTAATCTCGCGTTAGTTCAAAACCGATTCAAATTCAAATTCAAAATCAGGCAACAACAAAAGTTTTCAAAATGTCTTAACTAAAATGTGCAAACTGTGACAAATAATCCATAGAAAATATTGGTTGAGAAATCATCTTTTTAAAAATTGTCTAAGTGCTCAAAATAATAAAAATAGTGGCTTAACAATATTATATATGCATGTTATAATTTCTAAAAGCAAACTACTTTAAATAAAGTCAAACCTTTTTGTGACAGTGATATAAATGGAATTACTAATTTAGGAACAAGTTCCATATTTTATAAAACTCAAATAACCTAAGAGTTAAAATAAAAAATAAAAAGCAAAGCAAAAATAAAATGAAAAAAGAAACCCCCACTGGGCCTCGACCCAGCTGGCCGCAACCAGCCAGGACGGCCCAGCTGCCTCCCCTTAACCCTCCCGATCCACACCAAACCCTAGCCCTATCCCCTCGTCCTCCCACTCCCCCCGATGTGGATCGGGATCGACCCGACGCTCGCCCTGCGAGACCCCAGCGCGCCCCGGCCCCGCCTCCCATCGCTGACCTCGCCGGAACACCTCGCCCTCCTCCTGAAGCCCGCCCTCGCAGGACCGCCTCCCCGCGGGACCGATTCGTCCTCGACTCCTCCTCGTCGTCCTCTGCACCACCTCGCCGCCGTAGTCCGCCCCTGTCGTCGTCGACCACGCCGACGCCGCCCCATCACCAACTCCTCCCCAAGCTCGCTACCCAGACCCCTACAGCTCCCCCCGTGAGCTCCCCCTCTCCTTCCCTCTCTCTTGCGTCACCTCATCATGCACTCATTCACGCCCCGACACCGTGCACGCTCGCGCCATCTCCGGCCGCGCCCGATGCGCGCTCGTCATGCCCCTGTCTGCGCGCGCACCAGCATTCTACCTCCCCGACGGTGGCCACCTCCACCCGCTCACGCCCTGCCTCCCCCAGCGCCGCTGATCATCCCCGGCGCCGCTGCTCATCCCTTCACTCCGGTTGGCCTCGCGGCGCCGCCCCGCTCTGGCCACGGTCGCTGACGTTGGGCCTGGCGCCGCCCCCTTCACCCGCTGGCCGCAGCGCCCAGTCGGGCGGGCTGGTGCCTGTCACCCGTCTCCGCCCGGCGCCCACGCCCGCACCCGTTGACCCTCTAAGGCCTTTTGGCCCACTGACCAGTGGGGCCTAATCCCCTGGATCTAAAAAAAGAGAGAATAAAATAATAATAATAATACAATTAATAATTAATTAATAAACTAAATCAATTAACTTAATTAACTTAACCTAATTAATATGTTAGTTAAACTAATTAACCTGGTTAGTTAGTTAATAGTCAATGACAGTAGGACCCACACGTCAGTTTGACTAAGTCAACTGACTGTTTGACTACTAACATCACCCTGACATCATGTTGACATCATAACTGCATTTTCTAATTAAATAAATTCTGTTAGTTCTAAAAATGAAATAAAACTTTGAAAATTAATATAAAATAAACCGTACCTCGGATGGAAAAACTTTGTATATGAATGTTGCTCAGAACGACGAGACGAATCCGGATACGCAGCCCGTTCATCCGCCACACATCGCTAGCATAGCAAACACGCAACTTTCCCCTCCGATTCATTTGTCCGAAAACGCGAAACACCGGGGATACTTTCCCGGATGTTTCCCCCTTTCGCCGGTACCACCTACTGCCGCGTTAGGGCACACCTAGCACCGCGTATTGCCATGTTACGCTTTGTGATGCTTTGATTGCTCTGTTATTTATTGTGTTCCCTCTTTGTTACTTCTTTTCGATAGACCCCGAGACTGCCGGCGATCCCCAGTTCGACTACGGAGTTGACGACCCCTCCTTGCCAGAGCAACCAGGCAAGCCCCCCCCCTTGATCACCAGATATCGCCTATTCTTCTCTATATTGCTTGCATTAGAGTAGTGTAGCATGAATCTGTTCAGTTACTCCTATTCTGTTGCATAGCCTGTCATTGTTCCTACAGTCGTTGATACCTTACCCGCAATCCTAAATGCTTAGTATAGGATGCTAGTTTATCATCATTGGCCCTACATTCTTGTCAGTCTGCCTTGCTATACTATCGGGCCGTGATCACTCGGGAGGTGATCACGGGTATATACTATACATACATACATACTATACAGATGGTGACTAAAGTCGGGTCAGCTCGTTGAGTACCCGCAAGTGATTCTGATGTGGGGGCTGAAAGGACAGGTGGCTCCATCCCGGTAGAGGTGGGCCTGGGTTCCTGACGGCCCCCGACTGTTCCTTTGTGGCGGAGCGACAGGGCAGGTTGAGGCCACCTAGGAGACAGGTGGGCCTGGCCCTGGTCGGTGTCCGCGGTTATTTCATAATAACACGCTTAACGAGATCTTGGTATTTGATCTGAGTCTGGCCACTGGCCTATACGCACTAACCAACTACGTGGGAACAGTTATGGGCACTCGACGTTGTGGTATGAGCCGAAGCCTTCTTGACGTCAGCGACGGAGCGGCGCGCGCCGGATTGGACTGGAACGCCTGCTCTTGTATTAGGGAGGCTAGGTCTGCTTCCGGCCGCCCTCGCAACGTGCAGGTGTGCAATGGGCGATGGGCCCAGACCCCTGCGCGCATATGATTTAGACCGGCGTGCTGACCTCTCTGTTGTGCCTAGGTGGGGCTATGACGTGTTGATCTTCCGAGGCCTGGCATGACCCAGTAAAGTGTGTCCGGCCAAATGGGATCGAGCGTGTTGGGTTATGTGGTGCACCCCTGCAGGGAAGTTAATCTATTCGAATAGCCGTGATCTTCGGTAACAGGACGACTTGGAGTTGTACCTTGACCTTATGACAACTAGAACCGGATAATTAATAAAACACACCCTTCCAAGTTCCATAGACAACCCGGTGATCGCTTTTCCACAGGGCGACGAGGGAAGGATCGCCGGGTAGGATTATGCTATGCGATGCTACTTGGAGGACTTCAATCTACTCTCTTCTACATGCTGCAAGACGGAGGCTGCCAGAAGCATAGTCTTCGATAGGACTAGCTATCCTCCTCTTATTCTGGCATTCTGCAGTTCAGTCCACTGATATGGCCTCCTTACACATATACCCATGCATATGTAGTGTAGCTCCTTACTTGCGAGTACTTTGGATGAGTACTCACGGTTGCTTTGCTCCCTCTTTTCCCCCGTTTTCCTCTTCTTCTCGGATGCCGCAACCAGACGTTGGAGCCCAGGAGCCAGACGCCACCGTTGACGACGACTACTACACTAGAGGTGCCTACTACTACGTGCAGGTTGCTGACGATGACCAGGAGTAGTTTAGGAGGATCCCAAGCAGGAGGCCTGCGCCTCTTTCGATCTGTATCCCAGTTTGTGCTAGCCATCTCATGGCAACTTGTTTACTTATGTCTGTACTCAGATATTGTTGCTTCCGCTGACTCGTCTATGATCGAGCACTTGTATTCGAGCCCTCGAGGCCCCTGGCTTGTATTATGATGCTTGTATGACTTATTTATGTTTTAGAGTTGTGTTGTGATATCTTCGCGTGAGTCCCTGATCTTGATCGTACACGTTTGCATGCATGATTAGTGTACGGTCAAATCGGGGGCGTCACAAGTTGGTATCAGAGCCGACTGCCTGTAGGAATCCCCCTTCCAACTCCTTGGCCGAAGTCGAGTCTAGACTTTACAAAACTTTTACTGACATGGCTGTGCAGCCCATGGGCCCACGTCGCCATTGGGTGGTATTAGGATATTTTACTCCTTGTCTATACTCTGGGACTCTGATCTCTCTTCTATTCGGGTTAAATGAATTTTGCTAAATCTAACATTAGGATCTCGTTATCACTTTCACCCGGAGAGCCCCTTATTACTGATGATCGACTGCTGCACGTGAAGACCCTGAAGATACTCTCCGCTGTAACCCGAGAATTTGTGTCCGTTGCTTTTGCAATTCCCTACCATCGAAATATCCCTATGGATAACTACGTGTAGTTGTTATTCTTACATTCGTCCCCAGTTGGTCTTGTTATTACAAGATACCCCGAAACACTCGTCGTTGTTTCGATAATCCTTTGAGCTTACTGCCTTGATGATTCTTTGTCACCTGAATACCCAAACGGATAATTCCTTGCACTTGCCGAGTATCCCCTCATCCCTAGCCGTTCATGTGTTTCACATAAGTCCTCGAAATACCATTCGATTTTCTGAAAATCCTTAGCAGCCCATTGCTCTTGAATTCCTTGCCTTCCAGCATTATGGTTAATTCCTTACTTCTAGTAATCTCCGTTGACATCCTCTGTCACTATCATTTCGAGTCACTTGATTCGATATGTTGTGAATGCTCGCAATCCTTATTCAGATCCTAGAATTCATCCTTCCGGCTCAGACGTCATTTTGAACATGAGCTGGTTCTCGGCCAATCAGATTGCCATCGATTGTGCCCCTAAGTCTATTCAACTTATCCATCCTTGATCAGAGCGTCTGCTTCTGATCCTTCGATTTGGAATCATAATTCCTTTGCATTTAAGCTTCGAATTATCAGATGATTCCATAACATGTTGCCTTTGCATTCTTTCTTCTTCTGGTTGAGTACGGATGCTCACATAAGATCCCTTATGGGCCACTAGATCCTTTGTTGAATGATATGCGACAACGTCCTTCATATTCAATAACCTTGTGAGCCTTTCCTTGGATACATAACGCCTTTGGTAAATTGTATCCTCTGCTTTCTCAACCATGCTTTGCTTTCGAGCTTGAGTTATTTACTTCTACAGTTTGTGGTATATGTTCCTAAGATGCCCCGATGGGTTGAACCAATGCCTTCCCTAATCTATGTGAACCCGAAAGATTTCGTGGGTCATACTTATCTGGTATTGCACCAGGTAAAACTTTCAACAACTATTGTCATTTTCGAAATACGAGGAGGTGAATGGAAGGTTATGCATTGAGGAAGTGGAAGTCGACCTTGAACCTTTGTGTTCATGCCCATGGACACGATGTAGATCCTATCACGAGAGCTTCTTGTAATAAATAATTATTTCCTTGATATAATATCATCTGGTATCTGTGAATTGATCCTTTGCAACCATGGTTCCGACCATGATTGTTCTCCCTTGATTCCTTTTCTCAGACATGTTAAAGTACTTGTCTTTTGCAGATCAATACACTTGTCAAGCCTCTATTTTGCTCTACCTCCGAGTATTACCCTCTGGTATCTCGATAATATCACCGAACCATGTTGCTTATTATGATCCTTCATCAAGTATTATTCCTCACCGATTCAAATGTTTCACGGGCTTTGAGTTATTTAACACTCAAAGACACCGATAACTGACCCGAGTCCGCATCGCGATTAAGCAACTCTTGGTAACCTTCATTACTTACGAGTTTGAACTCAATCACGTCATTCCTAGCCTGCTTGGCTATATCCTTGTCGTGCCGATTTTAACTATGCTACCTGGTCCTTATTCCCAGAGCACAACTTTCAATGATGAGCTAAGCTTATGTCGATCTTCCTTGTCTAACCGTTTCACCTCAAACAACAAGATTGATTCCGAGTTTGTGTCGTATCCGTGGTTTCAATAACTTTTCGCTCCATCCTTCCTTTTGCTTGATGTCGTCAATGAGCGATTATATCCTCATGAAACCTCTCGACAATTGTGTCATGATCATCATCAACATTCTGAGCTCTCCCAGGATATCAATTGAATTCATGATGAGAAATACCATCCTTGCCCTCGATGACTTGTGTTGTCATCGACCACATTATTGCCTTCCCTCCAACACAAACTTGTTCGTGTTCTGTGTTATACATTGAGTTTCCTTGCTATCCAGCATTTCTTCTTCTTTATCTTGGAGTATTACCATCTTTTATATCAAGAATGTCATGAGGATTACTCCACCTCTTAAGAATTCTTGGTATAGTGACACCTCTCACCATCACCATTCTTTCTTGGTCCCCGTGTTGCTTCCAACAAGTGAACGGTGCTGTTTGGATTCCGCCCTTCTAGCAACCCTATTGATTTGAAGTTAATGGTCGGTCATTCATTCTTAGACTATTGATTATTGAATCACCATTCCAATGTTGGCCGTGCAACCCAGCCCATATTTCGGGTGCACCTTTCAACCATTGTTAAATTGTGTATGTTTTCCTCGAGCATACATCAATATATCATTTTGATCTGACAAATGTTATCTCCTTGTTCACATAATTGTGGAAATCCGTCCTTTGGAAATCTTGATGAATTGTCGCTGAGTTCACCAGCCACCTCCTTGTCCTCTCCTTGGGTTAATGATGAACTCTTAATAACGGAAATCACTTCATAGTTCATTTCCCGAGAATCTTATAGTGTCATCCCATCAAATTGTGTCGCACCTTTTCTTCTCAAGCATCCTGAGTCTGAGGTATCCTAACACCGATCAGATCTGAATCTCGGTCAGATATGATGGTTGGAACATTTTCCAAGAGTCAGAACATTGGTCTTTATATGACCCGGTAAGGTGATGTCAGGCCTAGCACACCTGGCCGGAGGACCAATTGTTATAGTTTCCATCTTAGCAAGGTTAACCATTCTTCCATGAGGAAATTGTGAGACTTATTTTATAAGTTGTTCCTAATGAATCCTTTGTATATCCAAGTTTGACCTTGCTTGAAGACCATGTCAATGCTATCTCGAAGCATGTCTGTGGTAATCTGATTTTCAATAAGAGCATTTGAAGCACAATGCTAAATTTTCCTTATCAATTATCCAAACACCTTTGTATGGGTAATGTCATGAAATTTCTCTCCCCTTACCTAAAGGGTTTTCTACATTATATCCTGCCACAGATATCATGCTCTGCTTGTCCTTGGGGAGGATATATCCCTGAAATATGTGTTTAAACACATTTTCCTTTCCATTGTTCTGTTTAATCTGATGATCACCTTTTCCTTTCCATTCTTTTGTTTAACATTTCCTGAAATCTGACTTAACTCAGCAGAGGTAATTCCTTGCTTAGGTAAGCACCTTGTTGTACCACTCTGGCTGTAAGGCCCTGTTACTATGGTTGATGACATTCCGGTAACCACCGGTGGGTGATAACTTTGCCAATTGGTTCGCCTCGTTCAACAAGCAGGGAAATTGCTCTCTTCGTTCCCCGTCCTTGGTACCGACATTGTTGCCGGCATAGCTGGCAAGCTATTCACTGACATGCCTCCCTGTCGCGGCTGTGCAAGTTGTCACCACCCTTCCTACTTTCAACCCACATGGTGGGCCCATAACCCACAGGTCCACTGGATCGAAACCTGACTCTTCTTTACAACCCGGATTCTAATGTATCATTTGCACCTGGCTTCGTATGTGATTCACGAGTTAAATGCCATACCAGTAATCATCCTGGAATGAAACACCATGTTATTCTCGTTGTTCAAAACCCCATTCCAGCTTCTGTCTAGTCATTGAATGATTGCCTAACTGTTTGAAACTTTGGTACCATCGTATATTGCACTCAATGAACTCACTGAAATACAACTCATGGGGTACCTTCTGTATTCCCCATTGAGTTCATCGTCAGATGCCTAGCTTTGTGGAGATGCGCTCTTCCGGAGTTTTTCCCCTTGGTCGCGTTCGTAGGACGATGGAGATCCCGAAGGAAGGATGACAACCTAATCATGGTGACTTAAAGCAGAGAAATGAAGACATCAACGAAAGGGATCAACCTCTTCGAAAGGGCAGCCAAGACCGAGAAGACTCATTAGGTTTTTCGCTACCAGCACCTTCCCCTCCTTACTCCACCGCTTAAATCTCGGGACGAGATTTCTTGTAGTGGAGGAGAATTGTGACGCCCGAATAATTAAGCTACAGCAACCATCTACTAATGATGCCACGTCACCTCGATTATTGATGCTAATCTCGCGTTAGTTCAAAACCGATTCAAATTCAAATTCAAAATCAGGCAACAACAAAAGTTTTCAAAATGTCTAAACTAAAATGTGCAAACTGTGACAAAAATCCATAGAAAATATTGGTTGAGAAATCATCTTTTTAAAAATTGTCTAAGTGCTCAAAATAATAAAAATAGTGGCTTAACAATATTATATATGCATGTTATAATTTCTAAAAGCAAACTACTTTAAATAAAGTCAAACCTTTTTTGTGACAGTGATATAAAAGGAATTACTAATTTAGGAACAAGTTCCATATTTTATAAAACTCAAATAACCTAAGAGTTAAAATAAAAAACAAAAAGCAAAGCAAAAATAAAATAAAAACAGAAACCCCCACTGGGCCTCGACCCAGCTGGCCGCAACCAGCCAGGTCGGCCCAGCTGCCTCCCCTTAACCCTCCCGATCCACACCAAACCCTAGCCCTATCCCCTCGTCCTCCCACTTCCCCCGATCTGGATCGGGATCCACCCGACGCTCGCCCTGCGAGACCCCAGCGCGCCCCGGCCCCGCCGCCCATCGCTGACCTCAACAGAACACCTCTCCCTCCTCCTAAAGCCCGCCCTCGTAGGACCGCCTCCTCGCGGGACCGATTCGTCCTCGACTCCTCCTCGTCGTGCTCTGCACCACCTCGCCGTCGGAGTCCGCCCCTGTCGTCGTCGACCACGCCGCCGCCGCCCCGTCACCGACTCCTCCCCAAGCTCGCTGCCCAGACCACTACAGCTCCCCCGTGAGCTCCCCCTTTCCTTCCCTCTCTCTTGCGTCACCTCATCGTGCACTTGTTCACGCCCCGACACCATGCACGCTCGTGCCATCTCCGGCCGCGCCCGATGCGCGCTCGCCGTGCCCCTGTCTGCGCGCGCGCACCCGCAGTCTACCTCCCCGACGGTGGCCACCTCCACCCGCTCACGCCCTGCCTCCCTCGGCGCCGCTGATCATCCCCGGCGCCGCTGCTCATCCCTTTGCTCCGGTTGGCCTCGCGGCGCCGCCCCGCTCTGGCCACGGTCGCTGACGTCGGGCCTGGCGCCGCCCCCTTCACCCGCTGGCCGCAGCGCCCAGTCGGGCGGGCTGGTGCCTGTCACCCGTCTCCGCCCGGCGCCCACGCCCGCACCCATTGACCCTCTAAGGCCTTTTGGCCCACTAACCAGTGGGGCCCAATCCCCTGGATCTAAAAAAAGAGAGAATAAAATAATAATAATAATACAATTAATAATTAATTAATAAACTAAATCAATTAACTTAATTAACTTAACCTAATTAATATGTTAGTTAAACTAATTAACTTGGTTAGTTAGTTAGTAGTCAATGACAGTAGGACCCACACGTCAGTTTGACTAAGTCAACTGACTGTTTGACTGCTAACATCACCCTGACATAATGTTGACATCATAACTGCATTTTCTAATTAAATTAATTCTGTTAGTTCTAAAAATGAAATAAAACTTTGAAAATTAATATAAAATAAACCGTACCTCGGATGGAAAAACTTTGTATATGAATGTTGCTCAGAACGATGAGACGAATCCGGATACGCAGCCCGTCCGTCCGCCACACATCCCTAGAATAGCAAACACGCAACTTTCCCATCCGATTCATTTGTCCGAAAATGCGAAACACCGTGGATACTTTCTTGGATGTTTCCCCCTTTCGCCGGTACCACCTACTACCGCGTTAGGGCACACCTAGCACCGCGTATTGCCATGTTACGCTTTGTGATGCTTTGATTGCTCTGTTATTTATTGTGTTCCCTCTCCGTTACTTCTTTCCGATAGACCCCGAGACTGTCGGCGATCCCCAGTTCGACTACGGAGTTGACGACCCCTCCTTGCC
>NC_041383.1:67248295-67266854 GCF_002162155.2 Triticum dicoccoides
ATTAGAGTAGTGTAGCATGTTACTGTTCGGTTACTCCTATTCTGTTGCATAGCCTGTCATTGTTGCTACAGTCGTTGATACCTTACCCGCAATCCTAAATGCTTACTATAGGATGCTAGTTTATCATCATTGGCCCTGCATTCTTGTCAGTCTGCCTTGCTATACTATCGGGCCGTGATCACTTGGGAGGTGATCACGGGTATATACTATACATACATACATACTATACAGATGGTGACTAAAGTCGGGTCAGCTCGTTGAGTACCCGCAAGTGATTCTGATGTGGGGGCTGAAAGGACAGGTGGCTCCATCCCGGTAGAGGTGGGCCTGGGTTCCTGACGGCCCCCGACTGTTCCTTTGTGGCGGAGCGACAGGGCAGGTTGAGGCCACCTAGGAGACAGGTGGGCCTGGCCCTGATCTTGGTATTTGATCTGAGTCTGGCCACTGGCCTATACGCACTAACCAACTACGCGGGAACAGTTATGGGCACTCGACGTCATGGTATCAGCCGAAGCCTTCTTGACGTCAGCGACGGAGCGGCGCATGCCGGATTGGACTGGAACGCCTGCTCTTGTATTAGGGAGGCTAGGTCTGCTTCCGGCCGCCCTCGCAACGTGCAGGTGTGCAATGGGCGATGGGCCCAGACCCCTGCGCGCATAGGATTTAGACCGGCGTGCTGACCTCTCTGTTGTGCCTAGGTGGGGCTGCGACGTGTTGATCTTCCGAGGCCGGGCATGACCCAGTAAAGTGTGTCCGGCCAAATGGGATCGAGCGTGTTGGGTTATGTGGTGCAACCCTGTAGGGAAGTTAATCTATTCGAATAGCCGTGATCTTCGGTAACAGGACGACTTGGAGTTGTACCTTGACCTTATGACAACTAGAACCGGATACTTAATAAAACACACCCTTCCAAGTTCCACAGACAACCCGGTGATCGCTTTTCCACAGGGCGACGAGGGGAGGATCGCCCGGTAGGATTATGCTATGCGATGCTACTTGGAGGACTTCAATCTACTCTCTTCTACATGCTGCAAGACGGAGGCTGCCAGAAGCATAGTCTTCGATAGGACTAGCTATCCTCCTCTTATTCTGGCATTCTGCAGTTCAGTCCACTGATATGGCCTCCTTACACATATACCCATGCATATGTAGTGTAGCTCCTTGCTTGCGAGTACTTTGGATGAGTACTCACGGTTGCTGTGCTCCCTCTTTTCCCCCGTTTTCCTCTTCTTCTCGGATGCCGCAACCAGACGTTGGAGCCCAGGAGCCAGACGCCACCGTTGACGACGACTACTACACTGGAGGTGCCTACTACTACGTGCAGGCTGCTGACGATGACCAGGAGTAGTTTAGGAGGATCCTAGGCAGGAGGCCTGCGCCTCTTTCGATCTGTATCCCAGTTTGTGCTAGCCATCGCATGGCAACTTGTTTACTTATGTCTGTACTCAGATATTGTTGCTTCCGCTGACTCGTCTATGATCGAGCACTTGTATTCGAGCCCTCGAGGCCCCTGGCTTGTATTATGATGCTTGTATGACTTATTTATGTTTTAGAGTTGTGTTGTGATATCTTCCCGTGAGTCCCTGATCTTGATCGTACACGTTTGCGTGCATGATTAGTGTACGGTCAAATCGGGGGCGTCACATGGATGCTCGACATCTTATGTCATGCCACGAGATGAGTGGGAGGATGTCATGTTCTATATCTTGCACAACATCAAGGAAGTTGAGGATGAGTGGATGAGGTAATACCTTTGCACCATTCTTTTAGTCAATTCATTATGTCACTTTGCCTAGTTCTTATACCGCTTTTCTTATTGTAGTCGATTCGTTGAGGAAGAGTGGATGGGAATGCTACCTCCTACTGAAGCGGAGGCACTTGCTCTTCTCCGAAAGGGTGCTGATGGAAGGAAAAATTTCGTTGCGTGGTCCATGGAGAAAGTAATTTTTCACACTTCCCTATTACCCATTTCACACTTGCAATTAAACTCATGCACCCTATAATTTCAATTAAACTTGTAGGGAAATGATCCGAACGAATCAATGGATGAAGAATTGAGATAGGTTTCCATGGGTTTTGATCCTACCGTCATGACATGCCAAAAGTATGATGTGAATGGGTATCGATTCCATACAGAGGAGCACCAGAACAGTCGGCCTGATACCAAAACCATAAATACCGGAGCCTTCACCAAAGTAGATAATAAAGTAGATTACTACAGAAGGGTACGAAAAATATACGAGCTTACATTCAAACGTGGTCGTAAACACCTAAGTCTCACTGTGTTCAAATGCCGATGGTTCGACCCCAAAAAGGGTCTGCGACATATGCCTTCTGTTGTTTTAGTTGAAGTTAAACCATCAACCGTCTATGCCGGAGCTGATCTCTTTATCGCCGCTACCCAGGCCACACAAGTATATTATCTGCCTTACCCATGCCAGAAAGAGTACCTAAAGGGTTGGGAAGTTGTGTTCAAGGTGTCGCCACATGGTAAGCTACCGGACCCGAACGATGATGATTACTACAACATAAACCCCATGACATACGAGGATGTCGCCTAGAGGGGGGTGAATAGGCGCTTTAAAATAATTACGGTTTAGGCTTGAACAAATGCGGAATAAACCTAGCGGTTAATTTGTCAAGCACAAAACCTACAACAACTAGGCTCACCTATGTGCACCAACAACTTATGCTAAGCAAGATAAGCAACTATGTGATAGCAAGATATATGACAAAGAACAATATGGCTATCACAAAGTAAAGTGCATAAGTAAAGGGGCTCTGGTAAGAGATAACCGAGGCACGCGGAGACGATGATGTATCCCGAAGTTCACACCCTTGCGGATGCTAATCTACGTTTGGAGCAGTGTGGAGGCACAATGCTCCCCAAGAAGCCACTAGGGCCACCGTAATCTCCTCACGCCCTCGCACAATGCAAGATGTCGTGATTCCACTAAGGGACCCTTGAGGGCGGACACCGAACCCGTACAAATGGCGACCCTTGGGGCGGTCACCGAACCCGTACACTTTGGCAACCCTTGGGGGTGGTCACCGGTACCCGTCAAATTGCTCGGGGCGATCTCCACAACCTAATTGGAGACCCCGACGCTTGCCCGGAGCTTTACACCACAATGATTGAGCTTCGAACACCACCAACCGTCTAGGGCACCAAGGCACCCAAGAGGAACAAGCTCTAGGGTGCCCAAACACCCAAGAGTAATAAGCTTCTCAAACTTCACTTCCACGTATCACCGTGGAGAACTCAAACCGATGCACCAAATGCAATGGCAAGGGCACACGGAGTGCCCAAGTCCTTCTCTCTCAAATCCCACCGAAACAACTAATGCTAGGGAGGAAGATGAGAGGAAGAACAAGAAGGAGAACACCAAGAACTCCAAGATCTATATCCAAGGGGTTCCCCTCACTTAGAGGAGAAAGTGATTGGTGGAAACGTGGATCTAGATCTCCTCTCTCTTTTCCCTCAAAAACTAGCAAGAATCCATGGAGGGATTGAGAGTTAGCAAGCTCGAAGAAGGTCAACAATGGGGGAAGAACACGAGCTCAAAGGATTAGGTTCATTGGGGAAGAAGACCCCCTTTTATAGGACCTCCCGAATCCAACCGTTATGTGCTCAGGTCGTGCACAAGCGGTACTACCGCTTGGAGGAGCGGTACTACCGCTTAGCACGGCCAAAACAGCCCAAACGAGAGAGAAAACACGAGATTTTGGTCCGGGGCGGTACTACCGCTTAGGAGCCATGGTAGTACTGCTCTGGAGTGGTACTAGTGCTTAGGAGCAGCGGTAGTACCACTCTGGAGCGGTAGTAAAAAATTACATCCGCTCTAGTCGCGGTAGTACCGCTGCAGCCTTTACCAAAACAGCCACAACTTTTGCAAACGGACTCCGAATTCAACGAAACCAAGTTTGTTGGAAAGCTAACGACATGGGCTAACACAATATTGATAGAAATATCAAGAATAAGCAAATGAGAAAAGTCCCATAAGAAAATGGTGAGAACCCTTCATCGGATAAGACCGGTAAAACCTCCAACACCGAAAACATCATAGAAGACGCATGCGAACTCCGTTTTCGATGAACTCAAGCTTGTCATCAAGATGACCATAAGCTCTAAGACTCACAAAGATAACCAAACAAGAACCAAGAAACATGCTGCAAGGATGCAATGGTTTGAGCTCTCTACTAACGATACGATCAAGCTACCAACTTGAGAGCCCCCCTTGATAGTACGGCAAACGATCCTATAACTCGGTCTCCCAACTACCACCACAAGACCGGTAAAATAGAAAACCTATCAAGGGAAAACCTTTGACTTGCACATGGTCCACTTGAGCTAGATGAAGACGATCTTGACTCCTTCAAGTTGGACCACCTTTCTTGATTGCGTTGGCTCGATGAAGACTAGATGATTGCTCCCCCATAGTTCACTATGGGTGAGCCACTCTTCGGCACATCTTCACAAGTCCATTGACACCACAATGGATGGCAAGATTCAAGCACTTGATCTCTTCGTGATGCTCCACTTGAACTTGCACACGGCAATCTTGATGATGATCACCACTTGATGTCATCCTTTCCATGGGTTATATGATATCTTCCTCTTGACGCAAGCCCATGGATACGTACCTAACCCCACATACAACTCTCACATAGACCATGGGTTAGTACATAAAGTGCAATGGACAATGCTTACCATACCATGGGATCACTTGATCCCTCTCGGTACATCTTCTACGCTTTGTGAGTTGATCAACTTGATTCACTCTTGACTTAGTCTTGATCAACCTTGAATCTTTCCAACTCTCTTCATTTGGATGATGTCTTGAAGTTAAACATGAATGATCACACAATCTTCTTATTCAATACATGCTTGCAATAAGCTCAACACTCACATGACCAATCTTTGGATAATTCCTTAATAGCACCTTGGTCAACTCATAAACTCCTTGAAACCAACACATGGACTTCAAGAAAAGCCTATGGACAAAACCTTCAAATATAACTCAAGGAAACCATTAGTCCATAGAGATTGTCATCAATTACCAAAACCAAACATGGGGGCACCGCATGTTCTTTCAATCTCCCCCATTTTGGTAATTCATGACAATCACTTTCAAGAGAGTTTATACAAGGAGTTATGCATCACAATGCAATGCAACAGCCAATGATGCAGGAGAATGAGATGCAATGCTTAGGAACAAAACCAAAGCAAGAGGAGATAAATGTCTAAACTTCTCCACAAAACTCTCTGAAACTTCTCCCCCATTGGCATCGATTGCCAAAATGGGTGAAAAACTAAGAAGGCCAATATAAATTGTGGTCCTCCATAAATTGTGTATTTCTAAACAAGAGAGTGGAATGCAATACACATATCCAACGGTAAATACTTGGAGGAACACAAACTATATTGAGGCCCAAATATTACAAAAGAATGATATTCCACAAAGACATAACAAAGAGAGAAACAAGCAATCAAGCAATCAAAAGATACCAATTGAAGCAAGCAATCAAAGGATGTCAATTGAACCAACTAGACCAAAGATCCTATGAGCCACATGAATGAAGGATATTATGATATGAGATGAGGAGTGTTCTAAAGAAACTGGAGAAGCTCCCCATGATTTGTGCACACATAAGAATTTTTGTATTTGAACACAAAGTGCACAAAATAGGATCATAGCTCCCCTAAAATCAATAGAAACTTATATCCAGTGCAAGTGAGCCTATAGGAAACAAAGCCTAGCGCTTGCAACAAGCACATGATTGAGCAACATGTAAAAGAGGCAACTTAAGAATAGGCTCAACCAAAATGGTGTGTGTGAGTCATGGCGAAGCACTTGAGAAGACTAAAATTAGGATGAGCATTAAGCATCAACATAGTCTTGAAATAATGAGGCACATGGTGCAAGGCCTATCATTCCCACACACAACTGGCAAAAGGGTTCACAAGCTTACTAATAAGCAAAAGAGAACCTATGCTTGTGACAACCCGTGGTGAAGATAGACGAGGGGAGGCTCATCAAGACGAGGGATACCAATTAAGATGGCAAAAACCTTGTAAAGATAAGCAAGAGGAAAATAACCTTCACCACACAAGAGTGCATCAAGATGAAACGATAGAGGACACGCACTCAAGGCACAAGCTTTCATGGAGCCACCAAAGAAATAACATAAGAAAGACAAGGTGGACGTGAAAGAAAGGATATCAACTAGAGATGTAATTTCTCTCAAGTGTATAAGGGTCTAGGTAGACAAAATCATGACGATATATATCTACAAAGAAGGATGTACACCCGAAATAGTTACAACACGAAGGAACAAGATATCCAAAAGGAAGTCATACATATACCAATAAGATATGTGCTTGGAAGCATAGCCCAAGGCTAGATATGGTCTTATTGTATATAAATGAATTCCTACCACACAACCATCAAAGACATCACAACTAGAAACAAGAGATCATTGTTGGGATGCTTTGAGAAAGGAAACAAGTATCACAAGAAAGAAAGAATAACATGCCATGATACAACCCACACACGACTGATGCAATAATGTGTGCATGTAGTAGATGATGATACTTGTTACCGAGATAGCATTGGAAGGATGTAGTAGATACCAATTGAAGGTAGAAAGTAGTTCATTGATAATCCTAGCTTGACTCCAATAAGCACATGGTGACAACACCTTCCTTTTGAATGAGCCGAGTATCCAATGCATCTCCAATTGTTCCTAGAACAACAACACAAACAAAATGGCACCCAAACTCATTGGGACCAAAGAGTTAGAGAACCAACAATACATAGGACAAACTCCACATAGATATGTGCATATAGATATGAAAATGAATCTCATGCACATTTCATCCAATTTGAGACTTGGTGGAGTTGCCCCTATATGTTGGGTCAAAGAAAGAAAACATGCCAAAGGAACTACATGAAATTAAAATGCATGCTCAAGACTTTCAAGAATCGATACCAAAATACAAGGAAAAACCAAGTGAAAAGGATACCAAATGGAGAAATCATCACTTGGAAGATATCATTAAAAGATACATCAAGGAATGAGATATCCGTTGGAACACACGAAAAAAAGATGTCAAACTCCCAAAGGAGAGGATGGTTCCAAACAAATCAAGCTCTCTACAAAGTTTCATGTTGGCACAAAGTCCCAAAAGAAACGACTTGCCATCCACCAACACACACTTAATATGGATCACAATATGAGGGTTTTATAGAAAATAGGATAGCTCCCCCAAGACTAGTGCATTATAGAGAATTTGCATTTGAATACAAAATGCACAAGGTGGGATCACCACTTTCACTATATCTAGAAAACACTAAACAAGATCAAGAAAATAACAAGATCCACAAGTGGTATGGAAAACAATGCGAGTTGACACAATCCTAGGCACGAGATAAGGCCAATAAAATCAAAGGCCAATGTAAAGATGATCAATAATTTCTACCACACATAAGTGAGTACCAATTGTCATAAGACAAGAAGTATTTGGAAATAATTCCCGTTGGTAGATAGCAAGGATATCCAACATCATCTTCACACCAAACACAAGCAAATTGCAACTTGTAGAGCTAACATGCCACCTAGAAACAAGATAATCTACAATATCAACACTAGGTGACAATATCTCAAACGTACACATTTTCTAGGCTAGTAATATACATAGCATATTACTCCCCCATAATGTGATACCAATGAAGAAAACTTAACAAGATGCAATAAGAGGATCCAACAAGAGATAATTAATGGACAATTTAGAATTTGAATTTCTCATGAGAAGACATACCACATAGTGACTAGATAATCTTGTAATATCAATACTAGATGGTATTCCTCATGTACACACACTTATAGGAGTGTGAGGTGCACAAAGCACATCACTCCCCAATAATGGGATATTCCATTAATCTCTCACAAGAGCCAATTAAGATACAAAGAAGATGCATAAAGGCTCAACACACAACTCACACGTACATGAAGAGCACACCAACATACATAAGCAAGTTGGAAGCGCAACATATACAAACACATGCAAGGAACAAAACCAAAACATGCAAGGGGGCAAGTAACTTTCAAAGTAAACAATTTAAGTACAAGTTACTGCAAGGAGGCACATTGGATATAAGATAGAAACTTGATAATCCAATTGACTTGGCTTGTGACAAAAAGAATGATGAAGTCCCCTTCATTCTTCATAATGTAGCCAAGTCTCCAATGCCCTCCAACAACACCTATTGATCAAGTTTGAGCTTGTTGGTCCCCAACCAAGTTGGGTCCTAAGAGGTTAGTCACAATAGGCTTGGCAACCCAAATGGTTCTTTTCTTGACACCACTTTGAGTACCAACAAACTTGGAAAACACATTGCCAACCTTATCCTTCCCAAGAGAATAGATATCATCAATAGTAATTGGGTTGGATAAGTTACCACTAGTGCATGAAGAAGCGACGTGGCCTTTCTCACGACATAAGTAGCAACGTCTACTCTTCACTTTCTTCTCACTTGATTTCTCAACTTGAGAAGCATTAGCTCGAGTTTTCTTGGGAAGAGGCCTTTCTTCAACTTGAGGTTGAGCATGAAAGTGAACTTGTGGACGCTTCCCTTGTTCCTTGTCACTAATGGGCTTCTTCTTCAATGGGCAAGATCTAACATGATGCCCTTCTACTTTGCACTTGAAGCAAACAATCTTGGCTGAATTCTTGACTTGTTCTTGGCCCTTCCTTTTGTTCATCTTGGACTTATTCTTCTTATTATTGGAGTTGAATCCAAGTCCACCTTTGTCATTGGGGGATTTTTGCGCACTCAAGATATTGTTGAGTGTGGATTCCCCTTGATGACTCTTTTCCAAGTCTTTCTTCAAAGAAGTGACTTGGGCCTTGAGCTCTTTGATTTACTCTACATGGTTAGTCTCAACACAAGTACTAGAGGAAGTATAAGCTTCATCGTTAGAGAAACAAGGCAAGGAAAGCAATTCATCACAAGATGTACCAACATTGTGATTAGATGAATTACAAGGACTGTCACATGGCAATATACTATTTTGACTAGAAGTAGTGCTAGTATCCACATGAGGCTCACTAGATGTTACCTTAGCAATCATGGCCTCATGAGCTATCTTTAGCACACTACGGGATACTAGAAGATCATCATGAGAGCTTGAGAGCTTTTCATGACTTTCTTCCAATTTCCCATAATTGCTAGATAGCACCTCAAGTTGAGCCCGTAGCTAAACATTCTCCTTCAAAATGGATGCTTCATAAGTAATAGAGTTAGTAGCACAAGCATCATCATTTACAACAATAGGAGAGGACAACTTGGCAAGCTCTTTTAAATAAGAAGCTTCAAGTTGGGCATGAGACTCGGTGTGTTTGATGAGCTCACCCTTGATGACCCTTGAGCCATTTTTGAGGTGCTCAAAATCCTCAAGGAGTCTAGCATGAGAAACTTCAAGCTTAGCATTTTTAGTTTTGAAATCATTGGCCACCTCAAGAGCTCTATCATGAGATTCCCTCACTCTAGATAATTCTAGAGCAAAAGTCTCCTCAAGAGATTCGGAGGTGGTTTGTTCATGTTCAAGAGCTTGAGATAGCTCTGCGATCTCATTTGCGTAATCACGCCCATGAGCTTCCATTTTCTCAATGGTGGCCTCATGCTTCTCTAGATGGGATTCCAACTCCTCAATGTATTTCTTGCCATCAATGGCAATGGACATTATTTCCATGAAGTTGGAACGAGCAATTTTATTTTTATGAAGAGCTTTAAAAATCATTTCCCCCTTAGTTTTTAAGGAGGCAACATTATCATTCTCTCCATCATTATCCTCATCATCATTAGCATCAACATCATCATCAAGAGACATATTGGGGTACAAAGTAGGAGATACCTTTGACGCCTTAGCCATAAGGCAAAAAGCAATAGATGATGATGTAGGATCCCTTGAGGCACCATTAAACACCACATCTTGTTCCATGGAGTGTTCGGTTTCCTCTTCATTGTTAGCACAATAATTCGAGGAAATAGATGCATTTTTATCATGGTAACAAGACATAGCAAGCATATCATCATGCGATTTAGTCAAGCAATTTCTACATGATATGCAAGGACTATCAACACAAGCATGTGAAACATTTGGAGTGCTCGAAGTGTTAAAGCCCAAAGAAGGAGCATTGCAATAATATAGTGATGAAGGATCATCCACAATAAGCATACTATCACCATTGCAATGACCAACACTACTCACCATATCATTACCTTGTGGCAAACCACATGTAGGTGAAGTAGAAGAAGTTGAGAAGACTATACGACCGGAGGTGGAGGGGGAACAATCATCCCCACAAATATTGGACACACCATATTTATCTTGAAGCTTTGTCCACAACTCATGAGCATCCCGGAACGGCATGAGTTGAAAAATAACTACATTGCTCAAAGCATCAAAAAGCACATTAGAAGCTTGAGCATTGAGATAAGAGTTTTTCTCATCCTCTAAAGATAATCTTTGGGGATCCTTTGGAGGAGAAAAACCCATATCTACAATTCGCTCTAAATTTGCGTCCATGACCCTAAAGAGATTAAGCATGCGAATTACCCAAACATCAAAATTTGTGCCATCGAAACTAAGAGTGTCAGAGAATCCTAATCCCCTAGTCGACATATTTACTCTCTAGGCGGTTAAACCTAACAAAGAGAGACGAGGCTCTGATACCAATTGAAAGATCGAGGATGTCGCCTAGAGGGGGGTGAATAGGCGCTTTAAAATAATTACGGTTTAGGCTTGAACAAATGCGGAATAAACCTAGCGGTTAATTTGTCAAGCACAAAACCTACAACAACTAGGCTCACCTATGTGCACCAACAACTTATGCTAAGCAAGATAAGCAACTATGTGATAGCAAGATATATGACAAAGAACAATATGGCTATCACAAAGTAAAGTGCATAAGTAAAGGGGCTCTGGTAAGAGATAACCGAGGCACGCGGAGATGACGATGTATCCCGAAGTTCACACCCTTGCGGATGCTAATCTCCGTTTGGAGCGGTGTGGAGGCACAATGCTCCCCAAGAAGCCACTAGGGCCACCGTAATCTCCTCACGCCCTCGCACAATGCAAGATGTCGTGATTCCACTAAGGGACCCTTGAGGGCGGTCACCGAACCCGTACAAATGGCGACCCTTGGGGCGGTCGCCGAACCCGTACACTTTGGCAACCCTTGGGGGTGGTCACCGGTACCCGTCAAATTGCTCGGGGCGATCTCCACAACCTAATTGGAGACCCCGACGCTTGCCCGGAGCTTTACACCACAATGATTGAGCTCCGAACACCACCAACCGTCTAGGGCACCAAGGCACCTAAGAGGAACAAGCTCTAGGGTGCCCAAACACCCAAGAGTAATAAGCTTCTCAAACTTCACTTCCACGTATCACTGTGGAGAACTCAAACCGATGCACCAAATGCAATGGCAAGGGCACACGGAGTGCCCAAGTCCTTATCTCTCAAATCCCACCGAAACAACTAATGCTAGGGAGGAAGATGAGAGGAAGAACAAGAAGGAGAACACCAAGAACTCCAAGATCTAGATCCAAGGGGTTCCCCTCACTTAGAGGAGAAAGTGATTGGTGGAAACGTGGATCTAGATCTCCTCTCTCTTTTCCCTCAAAAACTAGCAAGAATCCATGGAGGGATTGAGAGTTAGCAAGCTCGAAGAAGGTCAAAAATGGGGGAAGAACACGAGCTCAAAGGATTAGGTTCATTGGGGAAGAAGACCCCCTTTTATAGGACCTCCCGAATCCAACCGTTATGTGCTCAGGTCGTGCACAAGCGGTACTACCGCTTGGAGGAGCGGTACTACCGCTTAGCACGGCCAAAACAGCCCAAACGAGAGAGAAAACACGAGATTTTGGTCCGGGGCGGTACTACCGCTTAGGAGCCATGGTAGTACTGCTCTGGAGCGGTACTACTGCTCAGGAGCAGCGGTAGTACCGCTCTGGAACGGTAGTAAAAAATTACATCCGCTCTAGTCGCGGTAGTACCGCTGCAGCCTTTACCAAAACAGCCACAACTTTTGCAAACGGACTCCGAATTCAACGAAACCAAGTTTGTTGGAAAGCTAACGACATGGGCTA
Source organism: Triticum dicoccoides (assembly GCF_002162155.2). Classification (NCBI taxonomy): domain Eukaryota; kingdom Viridiplantae; phylum Streptophyta; class Magnoliopsida; order Poales; family Poaceae; genus Triticum; species Triticum dicoccoides. The sequence continues at coordinate 67,260,454 of NC_041383.1, forward strand.
ACACAATATTGATAGAAATATCAAGAATAAGCAAATGAGAAAAGTCCCATAAGAAAATGGTGATAACCCTTCATCGGATAAGACCGGTAAAACCTCCAACACCGAAAACATCATAGAAGACGCATACGAACTCCGTTTTCGATGAACTCAAGCTTGTCATCAAGATGACCATAAGCTCTAAGACTCACAAAGATAACCAAACAAGAACCAAGAAACATGATGCAAGGATGCAATGGTTTGAGCTCTCTACTAACGATACGATCAAGCTACCAACTTAAGAGCTCCCCTTCATAGTACGGCAAATGATCCTATAACTCGGTCTCCCAACTACCACCACAAGACCGGTAAAATAGAAAACCTATCAAGGGAAAACCTTTGACTTGCACATGGTCCACTTGAGCTAGATGAAGACGATCTTGACTCCCTCAAGTTGGACCACCTTTCTTGATTGCGTTGGCTCGATGAAGACTAGATGATTGCTCCCCCATAGTTCATTATGGTGAGCCACTCTTCGGCACATCTTCACAAGTCCATTGACACCACAATGGATGGCAAGATTCAAGCACTTGATCTCTTCGTGATGCTCCACTTGAACTTGCACACGGCAATCTTGATGATGATCACCACTTGATGTCATCCTTTCCATGGGTTATATGATATCTTCCTCTTGACGTAAGCCCATGGATACGTACCTAACCCCACATACAACTCTCACATAGACCATGGGTTAGTACATAAAGTGCAATGGACAATGCTTACCATACCATGGGATCACTTGATCCCTCTCGGTACATCTTCTACGCTTTGTGAGTTGATCAACTTTATTCACTCTTGACTTAGTCTTGATCAACCTTGAATCTTTCCAACTCTCTTCATTTGGATGATGTCTTGAAGTTAAACATGAATGATCACACAATCTTCTTATTCAAGACATGCTTGCAATAACCTCAACACTCACATGACCAATCTTTGGATAATTCTTTAATAGCACCTTGGTCAACTCATAAACTCCTTGAAACCAACACATGGACTTCAAGAAAAGCCTATGGACAAAACCTTCAAATATAACTCAAGGAAACCATTAGTCCATAGAGATTGTCATCAATTACCAAAACCAAACATGGGGGCACCGCATGTTCTTTCAAAGAGGAACATGATGACGTGGTCCGAAACAAGGAGGATGATGACTTGGGTTATGTTGACCTGGACCCAAACGACAACGGCGCACGGATTGATGGTGAGGCAGTTGTGAATCAAAGAGACATAATTATGCTTGAAAAGTTAAATGAAGACGTTGACGCTGACGATGAGGAAGAGCCTCCACCTCCGTTAGACAATGAAGAAGATATGCGGGATAGTGATGATGAGACCGGTCGACAAATAGATTACAATAGTGATGATTCATATGGGTTCTAGAAAATGTAAGTTCTTTTAATGATCATTACAATAGTATGCTTAATGTGCTCTTCTGTTATTAATGTCTTTCTTGTATGCTTGTTTTTTATATCCTTACTAATTGTTTATTCTCTTCTCAGTGCAGGTTTGCCAATCATGGGCAAGTCCAGCGGCGCCAATTTCCTCAGTAAACTCAAAGGAGGGCTTACTCGGAGTGGACGAGCCCACAAGGTTCCCTCCCTACTATGCGAGGATGGCACCTCACAGGGAGATGGAGGGGTCGGGGGAGGAGACCCTAGAGGAGGAGGGGTGGGGGGAGAGCCTAGAGGACGAGGAGGTGGGGGAGAGGCAACCGGGCCAAAACACTCCGGGCCGTGTCCAAAATAGGAGGGTCTTCTTCGATGCCCTCCTATGCTGAGGCAGCTTCGGAGTCTGAGGAGGAGGAGTATGTTCCTGATGGCGAGGAGGAGGAGGGTGAGAAGGAGGAGGCCGAGGAGGAGGGTGAGGAGGAGGGCGAGGAGGGTGGAGGGGAGGTTGACCCCGAGTTGTGGGGTGACTTGCCACCGGGTGTTCCGCAGGGGTGGTTGTGTGGTAATGCCGGAGTACCTACACCACCTTCTATTGAGGCGCACAAGTGGCTCATTGAACCTACGGGGACAGAGTAAGTGCATCTCAATCATATTTTCAACACATGACAACATTTTCTTATTGTACACATGGCAATCCTTTGATTCTTTTGCAATAACTGGATCCTTCGCGGAAAGGGCCGTAAACCGAACGGCCTTATCACTGTCCTGTTGAAGGAGTTTTGGCCTGGCCTATTCTGCCCATGGCCAGATAGGGACCCACAGCTGCGTGTTTTGGCCACAAGCTGGGCCCACTAAGAGGCTTGCAGCAATGCGGAGTACGGGACGGCCGCTAAGGCCATGATCACCAAATTTTGGGTAAGTTCTCTTTTGAATCACTTGTCTTCAGTTTAGTTCATAGTTTATCATTGAATCACTCAACTCATGCCTTGTTTGCTTCTGGTTTATGCATGATTGCAGCAACTCTATAGAGTTCTTGACGAGCACAAGGCCAGAGCCGACGTGGTCTTACTTACTGCTGCAAAGAAGAAAGCTCGTCAGTTGCAGTACGAGGTGCGTTGGGTTGCCGTCTCGCAGTACTACCACATCTACCTGCAACAAAAGATGACCAAAACTCAAGCACAGAAGCAAAAACTTACCATGAGCAGGGAGCAGTTCATGATGGTAACTATTACTGACTTTTCATTGTTTCAAGGAGTCAACTATATGTTTCGTGCTCACATGTCATGCTTCCAAAATTTGCATAGGTTGTTCCTCGTTGGTGCTATGGAAGGCATGACGGATGGGCGTGTTTGGTGAATAGGTGGGTCGGTGATGATTCAGAGTTTGCTGCCAAGAGCAGCAAGGCCCGGGCTAACCGTGGAAAATACGGGACACACGGCCAAGGAAACAGGAACCACTGGGGCTTCAAGGCCATGAAGGTATATCTATATGCATGATGCATTTTGGTTCTTCTTTACCGTCATGTTCTTATGTATGGCTAACTTCTGTTTGACGTTGCAGGAGGACAAGTTGCAGAGGCCGCTCTCAGACATGGAGTCGTGGAAGCTGGCCCGCGAGCGGAGTGATCGCAAGAACGGCGAGAGCCAGTACTACGGCAGCACCGAGCAGCACCTGGAATCTTACACTCATAACTATCAGAAGTTGCATCCGGATGTTCCCGTCCCTGAGGTCGCCAAGTCTCAGATCGATGACACGGCGGTGGTGGCCATCCAGGGTAAGTCCCATGGCCGGTATCCGTGTTTCGATGGCTTGATCACTCCGTCGATCTCGTACACACGGCTTCGAACTAGCAACCCGAGCCTGTTAGAGAGTACGGGGCGTTCGCAGCCTCCCTTAGTCCGCCAATGTGTTGTAAGTACTTTCCCCTTATCTTCTTTGTTTCTATCTTTCTTAGTTTATTTTCAGCACTGCCCACTTAGAAACAACCTCAATTTTGTAGGCATATCAGGCCTTTCTCGAGCATAGGCATATTGAGGTGCGGGAGTACTTGCAACGAGTGAAGGCAAATGATGATTACAACCGTCAAGTGATGGCAGTTAGTGTTGCCCTCTTAAAACCAAGCTCAAATTTGCACTTTCATTCCTTCTGACTTTCTAGTTTGCTTGTTTAACTAACATCCAGGCTGTGTTGGCGTCTTGGTCTAACCGCACGGAGCCACCACAAGTTGGACCCCCACCACCACCTGCGGGAGAAGCCCCACACATTCCCACGTTCGAGGAATGGGTGGCACTAGGCGGTGATAGTCAGGTTAGTACATTTGCCTAACTACTGAGAAACTAGTTCTCATTCATTCAACACTATCATGTCATATTTACTGTTAGAATCTTCTCTCAACCATGTAGGGGACCGGCGGCTCGACTCCTGCTGCGTCGACCCCAGTCACTCTGATCTGGCAGAGTGATGGTGGTCGCGGTGGCGGTTTTGGCGGAGGTGGTCTTGGCGGTGGTGGTTTTGGCGGAGGTGGACTTGGTGGTGGTGGTTTTGGCGGAGGTGGACTTGGTGGTGGTTTTGGCGGAGGGGACTTGGTGGTGGTTTTGGCGGAGGTGGTCTTGCTTGATGTGTCGAAGATGATTCCATGCATGCGGCCGTCGTGCCATGTCTTTCATGTTCCAACTTTTATGATGTTCCATGTCTTGCACTACTTTTATGTTCATGAACTTTCGCCGGTGATGATCTTTAGATGATGAACTTGACTATGTTTAAATGATGATGATGAACTTGAGTATGTTTAGATGATGAACTATCATATTTCTGCATAATTTCATATTATTCTGCTTTGAAATGCTGTCAAATGAATTGGAAAAGAGAAAACAGGGGAAAAAATATGCCTACGGCAAAGCCGTCGGCATAGGTAAGCCCAGGAGCTACCAGGGCGCGCCACATGGCAGGGATATGCCTACGGCTTGCCGTTGGCATAGATGGAAATCTATGCCGACGGCTTTGCCGTAGGCATAACCCTGCCGCCAGGAGAAGCCAGGGGACGACACGTGGCGCAGGTATGCCGACGGCCTAGCCGTCGGCATACCTGCGCCACGTGTCGTCCCCTCGTTCGCTAGCGCTTTTGACGGCGCCGTCCGTTGCCGTCAGACGGAAAACAACGCCGACGGCTAAACTATGCCGACGGCTGTCCCACGGTCGTCGGCATACGCACCTATGCTGACGGCTATACTACGCCGATGGTCTGACACATCTACGCTGACGTGATCTACACCGACGGGGCTATGCCGACGGCAGCCGTAGGCATAGATCTATGCCGACGGCAGAGGACCTATGCCGACGGCCCTGGGCCGTAGGCATAGCCCGCGAGTCCGGTAGTGGTAGTAATTAATATCTTCGACAACATTGTATTTATTTCAGTATACTAGTATAGTACTGTAGTATACTATATAGATAAGCTTATGCTTACAACTTAGAGGTACTAGAATCGTACGCCGATTTTTGTATCTTTGCCGATTTATTTTAGAGAAACAAATATTCAGTAATCTGTAGTGCATTCTATGAAAGAGTAGCATATATGAAAAATGCATGGTGATAGTGCGAGAAACCTAACGGTGGAAACTTATCACAATTTCTGACACTCAATGCAAAAATTATAGCATTTTGAATTCATCAAAAAGAAAGCTAATTATGTTACTGCATGCGGATAAATTTGAAATTTATATGTGATGTGATGGGGCTTTTGTGACCCAGGAGAGGAATTTCTTTTTTGACAAAGAATACCACGAAAACGTCTCGTATTATGGTGTGTGTCCAGTTTGCTATATACTAGCAAAGAACGTGTGTGTTGCAATGGGAGAAAAAAATACCGCACCCAATAACCATGACTCAAGACCCCAATAGGTGTTGCAACGGAGCAGTCTGAACCATAGTTTTCCCAAAAACTGGAACCAAACATCGGAGGCCTTTGCGGGAGTCTGGACATGAGACACTTCGGACTCAGACACCCCTGGCCCACCCAAAAGCAAGGTGGGGCCCGTGCTTTTGTAGCCGTCTGCACTATTTCTGCAGCAAAATCCCCAACTCTTTTCTTCCATCTCGCCGCTCTCCACCCAATTTCCGCCCTTTTATCCCACTCTCTCCCCTCTCACCATCGATGCATGGAACTAGAGGAGAACCTACCAAAGATGGAGGTGCTGGACGATCTGAGCATCACGCTCGCCTGGAAGATAAACAGTGACGCAACAATATTGCTGTGTCAAAACGAAGGTTGCAAAAGAGGAAACACTCGAGAAGCAGACGGCTGAAGGAGGGCGTGCTAGTGGCGGACATGGCAGTGGGCCTGCTAGTGCGGACATGGTGGAGGTCACGTCCTGGGCTGCGGTGTCCCTATGGTGTCGCCCACCGTACAGATGCCGCCATGGCCAGAGCATTACAAAGCTCCATACTTCTACATCGCCAAGCAGCTCGGCAAGCAGTCCACTGCAACAGCCGTCGAGCAAGTGCCTTACATTACCAATGTAGAAGTTGTGCCGCCGCTCTTCAAAGTGTTCTTCGCCGGCCAGCCATGGCTAACAACACCATCCGGAGAAGGAGGAGTCCCTAGGAGTATTCCTTGACGGACTATCGTGTTGGCCCATTTGGGACCTGCAAACTCTACCAAACTTAACCCCTAGACCTGATTCATACGCTCCCTTGTCATTTTCTAATATGACAAACCATTGTCGAGACCATCCACGAATCCATCTAGATCCAAATAACGCCCAATTTAATAGAGGAAGAAAGATAATAAACCACATGAGAAGGAGGAGAAAGAGAATGAGGAGAAGGATACTATGAGGCAGGTGTCCATGACTTTGGCCGGAGAAGGAGGAGACCATGGGTCATCGAATAATTTGATATATTGGAGAACAAGGATAGTGGATGTCTCGGGCACGGGGATCTGCATCCCTAATTGGATAACAAGAAGGAGATGCACTA
>NC_041383.1:67269704-67270172 GCF_002162155.2 Triticum dicoccoides
TAGGGAAAACCTTACAGGTAGAAGCTTAACAGTAGGGTAACATGCACTCGCTACTGCTACTTAACAGTGGCGCGGGTGGAAGATGGGCGCTACAGGTAAGCCAGTAGCAGTAGCGTGGGCATGCCAAACGGCGCTGCTATTAAGTGGTACCCACACTGCCCACCAGGCTAAATATAGTAGCAGCGCGGCCAACCAAAACGACGCTACTACTAAGACGATAGCAGTGTAGCGCGTGTAACGTGCCAATCGCTGCAACTATTGTTGCACTGTGCCACCCCGTGGGCCCTACTTAGCAGCAGTGCGGGCTACAGTGTCCACGGTACTGCTATAGCACTTAGCAGTAGCACCGGTCTTGGAACCGCGCTGCTAGTAAGTCAACCTTATCGTCTCACCCATGCCCCTCCACCTTCCCACTCCCCTCACTCACTTCCTCTGGCTCTTCCTCCTCCTGCCGCCATCGCCAATTGC
>NC_041383.1:67270735-67271201 GCF_002162155.2 Triticum dicoccoides
CCCTCCTGCTTCCTCCCTCCTCCCTCCTCCTCTCTCTCCTCCCTCCCTCCCTCCCTCCTCCCTACCGCCTCCCTCCATCCCTCCTCCCTCTGTTCTCGTAGAATATAGTTTTTTTAATGTTTTTCAAATACAATAGAATGTAGAATGTAAAATTTTAGTAAACGTAGAATGTAAAAATTTAGTAAATGTAGGGGTTATAAGATATTTAGTATTGTAGATTATTTGAATAGAATAGATTTTTTTAGTAATGCAGGGGCAAAAGAACCAAATACCTTTAAATATTTAGTTATGCTTGCTGTACAAATGATGTACTGCAAAGTTTTAGTAATAGAAATTTTTATTTAAAAAAGGTAATAGAAAATTTTAGGTATAGAAAATTTTACAAGAACAGAGGAGTTGTGATTATGAGGAGAAGGAGTTGTGATTATGTGCTACAATGTGATAGAGTTGATGATGATGATGATGA
>NC_041383.1:67271597-67320628 GCF_002162155.2 Triticum dicoccoides
CCATCCACTTGAATCTAATCCGCGGTTCTTTCATCCAATGTAATAACTCATTATGATCATAATGATATAGCCATCTCTAAATTGCTACTATATGAACTTATATAACGGTGTATAAATACATTATAGAACAAAATAAAACAAATGAAATACTGATGAATAATAGTGCGCGCGGTTTGGGTGCACACTGCTAGTATACCTAGCAGTAGCACGGGTCTGACACCTGCTACTGCGGGTCTGACCCGTGCTACTGCTAGGCAAAAAACCCGCGCTACTGCTAGGGTTTTCCCTTGTAGTGATGGTGCATGGGGGGTAACCACTCTCGTTGTGAGAAGGACAGGTTCACAACCACCAGGAGAGACCAAAGATGAGATGGGGTATATGGGTGATACGTTGACAAATATTTTCTATTCTTTGCCTATAGTGATGGATAGTGGGCAAACATCATAGATTAGCACCCTCCCCGAGCATGGGTCGGCCCAACCCAAGAGCTTGGGAGGCACGTAGTCCTTCTACCAACTTTTATATTTATTTTCTCTTTCAAAAATTTTGTTCATACCATTTTTTTTCTTTTTGGGTTTTTTTGACTGATTTTTCTTTTTCTTTTTAACTAGAAGGTCATTTTTAATATTAATATTTAAAAAACACATGGATATTTTTATATTCATGAATAGTTTTATAATTTACAAATTCTTTTTATTTTGTGAACACTTTCCCAATAATAATTATTAGATCCATCAAGACCAATACCTATTTTTTCAAAGTCAAAAGCACCCGTTTTTATGTTTAAATTTTCTATAAAACGTACACACACGCTAGACCTTTTTTGGTTCCTTAATCAAACGAGGGATACCTGCATGATTTAGCAACTAACCTTTGCTACAAGCCAATAAATATAGCGAAAAATAGGAGCACCCAATAACATCACCATAGTTTTTGATATACTTAACCATTTAAATTGGAAAGGAGTCCATTTTTAACCTAAATTGTGCATCAATGGACAAATTTCCCTTGGAGTCGGCTTTGGTACGATTTTGATACTAAAATCTCTGAAGTTGCTTGCCGAAGATTTGTTTGCGTCTCTCCATAGGAACAAGATAGTCTCCATGGATCTCCTAGTTTAGTAATCCTTACATCAATGTGGTACTCAATAACCCAAAACTTCAACCTTTATACCATTGTTCCAGAACATAGCAAGGCCACCACTTCTATCAGTGGGATCAACACCATAATCTCTCTCTATTGATGTGAGTTTCTACAATAAAAATAACTTTAGGGGCAAACTTTAGCGTGAGTTTGCGTAGCTCTTGAATTGTCGGGGTGTTGCCGCCGATACCCCGACAGTTCCAGCCTAGAAGACTCATTGCGTCTGGGGGCCTCCGCCGGGGAGGCCGCCGATCGTACATCATTGTATTTTTGGCACCACATGCAAGTTCTTCCGTCCTTCTGAAGAGCTCTTCTCACTTGCTTGCAGTGTCTTGGGTCTTTTCTTTGGCCCCGCAGCGCCCCTCAAAGGAGCCTGCCAAAATATTTTGGATGAAGAAGTGCAGTCCTCTAGAATAGCAGGCGACTTTGGATGGTAATTCTCTCCCACAAATTCTGCTTGCAGGATCATGGTTACCCAGCAGCGCAAAGTAACATCTTGCGAAGGTATCTCGTCCTTGAACAACAAAGAATCTGGTCGCTCCTCAAAGACTTCACAAACAAATTCAGTCTGCACCATGTTACCTTTAGCAGATTCAGCACAAGGAGCAGCGGATCGTTGTGGGAGAGCAGCAGCTGTAGACTTGCCGCCATCTGCATCCGAACCAGTCTTGAATCCACCAGGCAAAATGGTTTTTGGCTCCACATCAGACATAGCATTGAATATGAGACCCGGCTGTAGCAGCAGCCGCAGCAAGCCTATGTACGTAGCTTTACAATCAGGAGCCTACTCTCTAGCTTGGCCTCATCCCAGGCAACCTCTCGATCATGAACATGATCAGACTCCGTATCACAATCCTCATCATAGTTATCATCAGTATCGCAAATCATTACTGCAGAAACACTCTGATCACCAGCAGCCGAATTGGAACTTTCAGTCGCCATGCATGAGAGCCGCCTCAGCGCCTCAGACGGACATGAGCGTCCATAGACGGACATGCAATGGGCTGTGGCCCATCAGGTGCTCCTTGCCTCCTTCCATCGTTCGCGTTTGTTTCTCCGTTTGCCTGGGCCTGGCCTCCATTCGAACCGCCTCGTGATTTGTTTCGAATTCCGAGTTCAGATCATATCCGGATCGTGTTGGTTTTCATCCTCCGGTTGTTCCCCTTTTCGGGGTCGGATTCCCGTATGCCCAGCACTGCCGACTATATATACTAGTCGTCAACCCGTGCAACTGCACGGGCTAGATATTTCTACGCAAACTGATATTATTATTGCAATTTTTTCTATATTTATTTTGATGAAATACTCAAAGAATATTTTTAAGAGTGAAATATGGAAGTTAAACCTTAATTAATTTGATAACCAATGATGTTTTTTACCCGGATCTCAAAACACGGTTGAAGGAAGGATGATATGTTTTAACACATGCTACCATGGTTCACAAAGAACACCAATAAACATGAACAGAGCATCCATGTTTGCCAAACATGTAAATCCTTGAGCCTATGTAGAAATAGATAATTACTGGGGTAGTTATCATGAATTGGGTACGTATATACTTAAGGAATAAATAATGTTGCAAACAAAATAAAGGATCTAGCTGTACAAACCCAGTAGGAATCATCCCGGATAATATCACGATCTGGTTGTTGATCAGTGATCAAGCCAAATTAAAGAGGACTACTCTTCTGATCTATCATTATTTGGTTTTAATTTAATTTGCTTCAGAAGTATCAGGCTTGGTTCTCTCTATCATTCTGATAGGGCATATGGAATTTCGAAAAAAAATACAGTAGTTTGCCTTAGTCTGGATGATAGCCACATTCAGTGCTTTGTACGTCCACCGTTTCACCACACTTCTTCTCCTTGCATTCAGTGTGAACATAGTTTAACCTCAGAATAAATGGAATCATATCCGCATAACCTTCTACCTTAAATCACTGGATGAATGAAACTAATTAGTTATATGTAATAGAGATTGGAAGAAATAACACTCTGAAATATCACGTATGGATCTAAGTCATAGTGATTCTAATTAGTGCAATGCTCAGGAAACTCTATTCCCATGAATGAAGCAATAATTAGCATCGCGAAATGTAAAACATCATGGAAAAGGAAGCAACAACAGATGGATGCAGACTGCACTACAAACTGTTTTGGTAGAGAAGAAAGACCTAATTATCATATATCATGAATATTTAACAGACATATATTATCTTATCAGACAAATTTAATACACCAGAAATATTATCTCAGAGGACTAAATAGCAGTAGACAATTCCTATATAAATGAAAGACTAAAAATTAGTGGAAATAGCTACTGTATAATAGAAGACCAACATACTTAATATAAATCTTTGACTAAGTGATAGCCAACAATTGCAGGAAAAATAGGGTGTAATGCAAAATTAGTCATTGTATCATCACACTGAAATATGAGAATAATTTTTTGAAATTCTTATAAGGTCGTATTGGTGTTAAACTAAGCTAATCATAGTTAGAATTGCTTCTTTGGTAGGAAAACAATCGGCAGACCATCCTGCCCTTGACCCTCCATCCTAGTTTTCCTAAACATATACACGGTTCTTAATATGATTAAGTTATAATAAGCTCTCCATCTTTTACCTCTGCATCATTTTTATTATTGTCGTAAATAAGAAACAACATGTCGATATTGTTTCAGTCGGATAAACCTTTTATCAGTAACATTTACATTTACTTGTGGTTCTGAGCTTTGGTCCCGATCAAAATATTTTCATCTTCGATTGGGATGAGCCCAATAGGTAACTTACTGTACCTGATGTAGGCAATAAAAACTTTGTGCATTAGTCACATGTCAGAAGCTAGGTGACATCATATCTGACCCTTTTGGGCTCTGGACCATCGTGCTTCGCACTGCACCTTGCGTACACTAAAGGTGCAGATGAGAGCACAAATTGACATGTGGTGTGTTATGACGGACATAACTGAGTACTCGCCAAACAACTGCCCCAGGGTGTCTTGCTGTACTTCTTTTTCTCCTTCCACGTCAAGTTCAAGGTAAGTCTCAATATGGTCGGGGACTCATGGTGGTGTAGCTACCATATAGGTTAGTAACCATAAGTAACATGCATATAAGAATTAAAAAATGATCCGCAGTTAGGATTAATCTTTGAACATGGGAGATGGAATATGATAAGGAGTAATCCAAGCTTGCCACAATAGATGAAATCAGATTCATTTCTACTTGAGTTAGGCAATATTATGTTGGAATAGGAAGGACTCCCAGCTGCTCCATGCTCAGCTGCACGCCTGCACCACAAAATCAACACTGACGAAATTAATGATGTCACATTTGAAAATAAAAGCAAGCAAGTAGAGCCTTTGTTTTTGCTTTGTACAATCATACCACCAGAATAACCATGGATGTGATCATCCAAGTAAAGAACACTGAAATCTAGCCACTTCTCACTTGAACATACCAAGTTAATGTATCTGTTTTTGCTACTGAGACGTGCATGTGAAGGAGATCTCTGAGCAGGACGCTAAGATAGATGAGGCCATGATCAGTACGTAAAGATTGTACCGTATTCTTCGTTCCTTCTTGCTGCCCACATCATTTGCCTCTGGAATCCTCCTTGCGGTTTAGTGCGGGACAGTTTAGATCATTTACATACAGTTATCAATCCGGTATAGTTTCAAAGATCGCCTTAGAGTGAAAAAAAAACATAAATTTTTCAACGTGGACTAAAAGATTGTCAAGACTCACTCAAATTAGGTTTCTGGTCATACTCACTGCTCGATCACTTCCAACCAGAGCATGCTATTGGACCATGACTCGATTAAAAATTGAAATCCAACTTTATCAATACGGAGTAGCATTGTCGTACATTCTCCATAGTCTAACTATGTTGCTCCCACAAATTTATTGTCCAACGGCAATACAGGTAACTTGATACTGTTTTGATGCACACTATTTAAAATATCTTATTATACAAAAGCAAATATGTGTATTCTTCCTTACCGTCTCAGAAAGTTTGCAATTAAGCAAATGAGCTTCAAAAACCTGGAGGTGCAATATGCAAACTTCGTGATATAAAACTATATATTACTTGAAAAATTATTGATAATTGGCTAGCAAATAACCCGTCTGTATAATTTTTTGGCTGGAACTATTTCTTAAATTGTTATATGAAAACTACAAATAATATAGCTAGAGTGGAACTTATCTCAGAATTATTAAAATAAATTCATGCCCAAAGTGATCATCTTTGCCGCGTGGATCTGAAGGTGTTCTGTATTTTTTTAAAGCAAGAGTAATTACTTCATCTTCATAGTCCACCTTAATGTTGAACCTCTTAATCAATGCAGCATAGACCTCTTCCCTCACTTTTGCTCCTTCCTGCACCTACCCATTAGCTGCCATGTTTTTCAGTCTTCTGTACTATGGACAAAAATAGGTGAAACACCTATAATTCAAATCATCATATTTAACCCAAATTGTGTATGACAATACTCCCATACAATTTATGGCCCCACAAAAAAGACGATCTTAATTTAATTGAAAGGGATTACCTGCTTGCAGCTGGAGATGCAGCTAGTTCTCCTCCACTCCCTACGTTGCATAATAATCTTGTCATGACCGACTCATGAACAGTCCTGCTAGTTGCTGGTAGATGGGTATCTACAATTGCAAGTTTTCTTCCTCTATTCTCCTATCAGCCTGCAGTAGTTTCTCTAATCTGCGGCCTCGCCACAATTAATGATGGCTGCATGACTAATTCAAATGTCACTAATCGATGCATCAGCTTACATCCTCCTCAACTGCATAGATTGCAGCAAGGTTGAAGAGAAGTCGATTGGTGAGAGGCTAGTTTCACTGGTTCTCAAGTACGATGGCAACCACCCAATCAAATTGAAACTGCTATCAATACACCTCCCACTATATGTTGCAAGCCTGAATCAACCATTGTAGGATGGTTTCATCTACTCGACTGCAATTGCGGCGTGGAAGAACTTGGAAAACACTTGACGGGATCATACCTTTCTGTAGATGGAAGATAAATCTGAGGACGGTATTGAGAGAAGATGCATCCAAATGCAATAGGATTCCTGGTTGTCCCATAGAAAAGAAAAAGGATACTACAGGGAGAACATATCGGCAGCTTACGGGAGTCCGTCTCCTTGCAGTTGTTGCTGGTACCTTTCATCCAGCTACAATTTTCTCGCTGAGCAAGAGAGGCAAGGCGATCATGACTCTCCTTTCGTCCCTCATCATCTCTACCTGGTGAGTGTTGATTGCCACGTAATCAACACCGGCCGGCCGGACTGCCACGACGTGAGAAACGATTCCTGGCGCCGGCCATGACTTGTGAGACGATTTCTGGCGAGAGATGCGGAGGAGGATGTGGAGACGTGGATGCCAGCAGGGGAGGAAGAGCGCAGATGTGTCGTATCTGCCATGATCTCGTTCTCTAGAGATCGTAGGGGAGACAACGTGTAGAGATGTATTTCCTTTCTTTTCTTGGGAGAGGGGATGCTATGGGATGGATCAGCTTGCGCATCTTGATGGAATATCACCAGATGAACGCTTAGTATTTTCTAATTAATGTGGGAATTTTTTGAAAGTCTGTAATTAGTATAGGTATAGAGAGATAGATAGATAGATAGACAGATAGATAGATGACGGCAGGCTCGATCGGCACCGTATCAATTGACATTGTGCAAGAAACGAGGGCCCCAAAGCCAAGTAGCCAATCTTTCCACGATGTCGTTCTTCAACCTGCCTCTCTTCGCTTCCATGGCAATGGCGGACATCCTCCGCTTCCCAGGAGAAGACCTGCACGATCAGACGCCCCGGAGCTGCCCCAAGGAAGCAACGGTGGAACTCCCGCTGTTAGAGCCCCAGCACGTCGTGGACTGCTCGGAGGCCGACTCGACGCTCGCGGAGAGGAGGAGCTCCACCAGCGCTTGATGTAATGCATGTCTGATGTCTTCGTGCTTCAGTTTGAGGATTGCTAGTAGTAGTAATTAATGTTGACAAGATTGTATGAATTTCAGTAGGGAAAATTGCATTTTTACCCCTAGTTGTTTCCTACCCACGGGTTTTGCCCTTACTTTTCGAGCTTGCTCAGTTTTGCCCTTATTTTTTCCATCGAGGTTCCTCGAATGCCCTTTGACCGTTTGACCAAAACTTTAAAAATTCATAACTAATTCATACGAACTCAGAAAAATGCAAATAAGATATCAAAATGTTTAGATAAACATTACCTTTATGGGCATATCATTTGCATTCAGGACAAAAGCATCCTTTAAACTACCCAAGGTAATTAATGTTATTAACATTATTAAAAATAAATAGGTATAAACAATATTTTTTTCATGAATAAAAATTACATGCAAACGTAGGTGATGTTTTCTGACCATCCTGATAACTTATTTGCATTTTTCTGAGTTTGTATCAACTTGTTATGAATGTTCTAACGACTTTGACCATTATTTGGAAACTTCATTAGGTACCACGCATGCATCAACGATTGCATCATTTATTGGGGGGAGCACGTGGAAAAAACCAATTGTCCAGTGTGCAATGCTTCTCGATACAAGAAGGCAGGAAAGAAAGCTCCTCAGAAAGTTGTATGGTACTTTCCGATCACTCCCTGTCTGCAGTGGTATTTCGTAGATCCTAAGGAAGCAAAGCTCATGCGCTGGCACGCGGAGAGGAAGAAGCCCGACGATGGAGATGATCCGAGGTTGAGACACCTCGTAGATGGTAGCCAGTGGAGAGCATTCAACACCGTATATGGATTTGCTAAAGAAGATCCAAGGAACATCGTTCTTGGTGTGAGTACCAATGGCATGATCCATTTGGAAACCAGAACACCAACCACAACACATGGCCCATGTTTGTATGGATGTACAACTTCCCCCCATGGAAGTGCATGAAGATAAAGTACATACACATGTGAATGCTGATTCAAGGGCCGAAACAACCGGGAAATAGTATTAACCTGTATATGGGGCTTCTGCGAGAGGAGCTAGACATGTTATGGAAATCACCGGCATGGACATGGGACGCCAGCAAAGGAGAGTATTTCCATATCAGAGTAGCGCTGATGACGACGGTGCACGACTATCTCGGTTACGGGTACACCTCAGGCCAGGTGTGCCACGGATACTGCGGATGCACGAGGTGCATGGATGATACAACATCTCAACAGCTTACGTCAACGAAAGATGGTGAGTCTGAGAAAATCGTGTACATGGGGCATCATAGATGGTTCAAGAGGGATGCCCCATGGAGAAAGCGTGGAGATCTATTCAATGGGTTGGCTGAGCTTTGAGGACCTCCACGTAAGAGGAGCGGCGCCGAAATTGACGAGCTGTTGAGAAACTGGGAACAATGCCCCGCGTCGGGAAAGATCAAAAAGGTGCCAGAGCCGCTCTTGAAGGTATGGAAAACGAGGTCTATTTTCTAGGACTTGGAGTACTGGCCCAATCACGACATGCCTCATTGCCTTGATCAAATGCATATCACGAAGAATGTCCTCGAGAGCTTGCTTGGCACACTGATGAACATGTCGGAGAAGACCAAGGATGAGCCGAAGGCAAGGAAAGACTTGGAAGATTTGAAGATCGGGAAAGATCTCCACCGTAAAAAGTTGATGGAGGAGGCGGAGACGGAGACAAAGGAGGGGGAAAGAGGCAGAAAAGTCAACAAGAAGGAGGAGAATTATTGCCCCCCTTCTTGCTTCACCCTAAGTGCGAAGGAGATCGATCAATTCATCAAGTGCCTTATGGGAATCAAAGTCAGTTCCGGTTACTGTGGGAAGATAAGCAGATTTCTAGACACCAAGAAGAAAAGGTTCAGCGGGATGAAGTCTCATGACTGTCAGTGATGATGACACAGATACTCCCGGTTGCCATTAGAGGGATAATGGACAAGCACGTCTGTGATATGCTTACTGGTCTCTGCAACTTCTTCGACATTATCTCTCGAAAGTCCATGAGTGTGAAGCGGCTCCGAAGGCTACAGGAAGAGATCGTTGTCATACTATGTGAGCTTGAGATGTACTTCCCGCCCGCATTCTTTGACGTCATGGTGCATCTGTGTGTCCATATCATGGACGACATCATCGACCTCGGGCCGACATTCCTTCAAAGCATGATGCCGTTCGAGAGGATGAATGGGGTCATCAATGGATTCGTCGGCTGGAGGGAATTGCACGTGGACTACTCGGATCGACGGAACGACTTTGACAGGGCTAACTTAGTAGTGCTACAACACCTGGATGTGGTAGATGATTATGTGGCACGACACAAAGAAAGCATCGCAAAGAAGTACCGTGATAAGGGGATGCTCAAGACGGACGACGAAGTTACTGTAGAGCACAACACTACTTTCTTGCGTTGGTTCAAAGAGCAAGTTCTTGAAAATCCCCCATAAGAGGGCAGTTCGGACGGATTGCTCATACACACCTTAGCACATGGCCTGCGCCCAAGCTCGCGACCTATCAGTCCTACGATATCAATGGGTACACGTTCTACACGGAGGTCAAAGACATGGCAGTGATTACTAGAACTCTGGGGTGACAATTCTATGTGTGACCGACGCCAACGGCACAACTGAAAGATTCTATGGAAGGCTCGAAGAGATTTGGGAGCTTGACTGTGATGGAATGCACGATGCGACGATGTTCCATGTCAGATGGGCCAAGGACGTTGTAAGAGAAAACAAGTATTTCTCCACCATGTCTATACCTGATGCGAAGAGCACTCCCGTGAATGTTAACATCATCGCTAAAAATGAGCCATGGGTACACGCTAAGCACGGAACACAATGCTTCTTCATAACCGGCCCGGCCAATCCCAGCCGTGTTGTCGTGAGGAGATCCAAAAGGAGCATCGTCGGAATGGATGGAGTCGCCAACGAGGAAGACTACGACCAATACGGCAACCCGATGAGGGAAGTTGATGATGACGATGAAGCATACGTGAAAAGAAGAATCAAGACTACATTACCTAAGAAAGATCATACTCCATGGTTCCGGAAAAGTCACAAGGAGGGGCTCAAATTACTCGGCAACGAACAAGAAATGGAAGAAGCTTAATGTGAAACGACGTCGACGCAGCTGATCAGAAACCTACATTTATATATATGTATATATTTTGTGTACGCACTTAATTAACCGTTATCGGTCAACTGATATGTTACCACCACATGCATGGTTCCGGTCATATTCGCACATTGGGGGAGAGGGAGACGCCATCGTCGGGAGAAAAACAAAAACAAAAGGGAGAAAGCAGTACAGAAGAAAAAGAAAAGTAAACAGAAAAGAAAAGGAAAATAATGAAAAAAAAAGAAGAGGAAAAACTAGAAAATGAAAATAATAAAAAGAAAAGATGGAAAAGATAGCAGTAGCGCTGGTTTAGGGAACAAGCGCTATACCTAAGTTAGCTATAGCGCTGGCTCCTAAACCAGCGCTACTGCTACTTGTATTTAAGAATTAAAAAATAATAATTAAAAAAGATAGCAGTAGCGTTTGTCTGTAATCAAGTGCGATAGCTAAGTTAGCTATAGCGCTTGTTCCAAACCAGTGCTACCGCTACTTTTAGTTAACCCCCCGCCGGACGGGCTCAAAATTTCACCAAGTCTCATTTCCCCCCATCTCCACCTCGCCCCTCCGCCGGCCGTTGCCCCTGCGCCCGCCCTCGACGCCGTCGACCGACACCCATGCGCCTGCCCTCGACCTCGACCGCCGTCACCCCTGCACCTGCCCTCGACCTCGCCTTCCGTCGGTGTCAAAACCGGTGGATCTCGGGTAGGGGGTCCCGAACTGTGCGTCTAAGTCTAATGGTAACAGGAGGCTGGGGACACGATGTTTAGCCAGGTTCAGGCCCTCTCGACGGAGGTAATACCCTACTTCCTGCTTGATTGATCTTGATGATATGAGTATTACAAGAGTTGATCTACCACGAGATCGTAGAGGCTAAACCCTAGAAGCTAACATATGATTACGATTGTTATCGTCCTACGGACTAAACCCTCCGGTTTATATAGACACCGGAGGGGGCGAGGGTTACACAGAGTAGGTTACAGAGAAGGAGATCTAACATCTGAATCGCCAAGCTTGCCTTCCACGCCAGGGAGAGTCCCATCCAGACACGGGACGAAGTCTTCAATCTTGTATCTTCATAGTCCGACAGTCCGGCCAAAGTATATAGTCCAGCTGTCCGAGGACCCCTTAATCCAGGACTCCCTCAGTAGCCCTTGAACCAGGCTTCAATGACGATGAGTCCGGCGTGCAGATTGTCTTCGGCATTGCAAGGCGGGTTCCTTCTCCGAATACTCCATAGAAGATTTTGAACACGAGAGTCGTGTCCGGCTCTGCAAAACAAATTTCACATACCACCGTAGAGAGAACAATATTCCACAAATCTAATCTGCTGACAACTTTTCGTAGCGCGACATCACACCACGGCCCGGTCATTATTCGAACCTTTTTCACAACCAGCCACTGCACATATTGCGAGGCGGTTTCCTTGGCATGTCTTGTCGAAGCAGAGATCGTGTCCCCTTGTTGCGGGATTCTCATAAATACGGGCATGGGTAACCCAACCACTCCATCAATCGTGGCGCTTGGAGAATAAGAGATTTTAATGGGAAAGTGGGGACGCGCACAGTTTCTACCGCCTTTATAAAGAGATAGGGATTCCCCTTTTTCACCCACGCCTTCTTCCTCCTTTGCTCATCCATTCTCGCACTCTCGAGGTCCAGCGCCCAAGTCCTCACCTTCTCTGCAAAGCCCTTCCAGACTTGTCCGGAGCTGGAGGCAAGTGGATGGCCTCCTCCGTTACGGAGGAGGACATTACAAAGCTTCGGGAGGCTGGATACTTAGCCATCGCGCACCGGCTTCCGGATGAAGGGCTGATCATCCCTACTCCCGAACCCCACGAGAGAGTTGTGTTTCTCCCCCACTTCATCCGCGGACTAGGATTTCCTCTCCACCCATTTGTCTGTGGGCTCATGTTTTACTATGGGCTAGATTTTCATGATCTGGCCCCAAATTTCATCCTCAACATCTCGACGTTTATCGTCGTGTGCGATGCCTTCCTCCACATCAAGCCCCACTTTGTCTTGTGGCTGAAGATCTTCAACGTGAAGCCGAAGATAGTGGTCGGCCAGCTGGCGGAGTGCGGAGGTGCCATGTTGGGCAAGATGCCCAATGTTACCTGGCTTGAAGGCTCCTATGTGGAGACCGTGAAGGGGTGGCAATCGGGGTGGTTCTACATCACCGAGCCGCGTGACGCCAACTGGGCGGCGGCCCCCGAATTCCGATCCGGAATCCCCATGCGGCTCACCTCCTGGAAAAAGAAGGGCTTAGCCTGGGGTGCACCTGCGGAGCTGACCGGACTCCAAAACTGTATCAAAAATATGATAGGCAAGAAGATCAAGCTTGTCAACGTGGTCCAGGTCATGCTCTTCCACCGGATCCTCCCGTGTCAAAGACGGGCATTCAATATGTGGGAGTTTGATTCGGCCAAACACCAGACGCTGCGAGAGCTCTTCGATATGACGCATAAAGACATCTGGAAGGTGTTGTTCAAGGCCGCCGGAGTACCTCCTCCCCTTACCGAGGAACGCGGACTCAGTGCAAAGCGCCCCGCCAATCCGGTAAGCTCTCTATATATTTCACAAGATGTGTCTTTCCCATTATGTTCGTGGGAGGAATTTTAAGCCATTGTGCTGATTTAACAAGACTATGTGGCGACAGTGGAGCGGATCGATTGTCCGGCTCCGCTACCTGAAGATCCAGAAACCGCTCTCCTGACGGAGATGCTGGTTCCGGTGCCTTACGAGGTGCTGGGGAAGAAGGCAAAGAAGAAGGCCACGGGGACCAGGAAAGGTCTCCGGCGCAAGGCTGCATCGGACACATCGTCCGAAGACGCCGAGGCGCACTCCTCCAACAAAGACGAGGAGGAGGAAGAGGAAATTCCTCCCCCAACCAGGGAGAAGAAAAGGAAGGCCGCCCCATATGGGGAGGCCTAAGGGTCCAAGAAGGTAAGGACCCTTCCTCCGGACCAATCCACCACAGCTGCCTACAGCGACGAGGAGTGGTTGCCCAGGGACAAGCCACGAGCAAAGTCGTAAGTATCCGGACACTACAATGCTTCCAGTATGATTTTCTTTATTGCTTCTTATCATGTCAAATGTGATAATGCAGTCTGTCCAAAGCCCATATCGAGGTATCCTCCTTGGATGGGTCTTTGAGCCAGTCGGAGATGAATAGCTATTCGCTCCCGACGGCTACCTCCCCCCGGCCCGCAGACGACACCAAGGTGTTGTCCCAAAGGATACCGGAGCAGGGGGAGATGGTACTAGAGACGCCCCAAGGCGAGATCCCAGATGCCGGGCGCATGGGGGGAAAGACCCCCATGGATCTTGACGACGGGGGCCGCAGCAAGTCCGGCCCCCAGCAGGATGCTACACCGGAACCTCCAATGGTTCCGGATTCAGGTAGGCAGCCCCTCGCTAAGGAGGGTGAGCCGCCTGTTATGATGACCTCTGTCCAACCAAAGGCATCGGACAATCTGCTAGAAGCGCTTCGCGGAGCTTCCATTGACGAAGAGCACCGCACTATCATGGGTGCGGTGATTGAGAAGGTTCGGTCCGCAAAAAGTGGACTGACCGAAGCCTGCGCCAGCCTCCTAACAGGCTTTGAGGTAAGTAATCAATTTATTAGAAAATATCATAGCATGGACAATAGCCCCTAATGCTCTGTTTAGTGTTCGGAAAGAAAGGCCGAACAGAGGATCAAAAATTTCCACAGGAGTCTAATAAGAACATGTCTATGTGAATAAGCAGGTGTTGCTGCTGGGCGCTGCCGCCCGCACTGCGGAGGTCTCCGAACTGAAGCGGGACCTGGGGCGGTCCGAGGAAGAGCTCAGCCTCATGAAGAGGCAGCTCGAGGAAAACAAAGGTAAGTGATACCCCGTCCGTGTGTTATATAAAGGAAAATCGTCGATGCTAATAAAAGTATCATGATTTTTAATAGGGGCCACGACTGAAGTGGCGGCCCTTAAGAAAGCGATGTCCGAGGCTGAAGACAAGGCGGCCAAGGAGTGCACCGAGCGCGAGAAGCAAGAGGCTCGGGTAAATGAGGTCCAGCAAGAGCTCCAGGACTTCGTCAAAAAATACGAGTCCTTGGAGCGTGACTCCAAGACGCAAGAGTCCGAGCTTGTGAAGGCTCTCCAGAGCACGCAAGACGCCAAGGGTGAAGCCCAAAAGGCCCTCCAGGAGGTGCAGGCGGCCAAGAAGATTGCGGCGGGTAAGGCTTTCAATATGCAAAGTAAGCATGTGAAGGAGGCTTTCCTATTACTTACCCGAATTTGGAGCTCTCCATGAGCATTCGCAGATCTGCCGTGCAGCATATCTGATGCCGTAGAGTTCTATTGGGCTGAAGAAGGGAGCTCGACGGAGAAGTTGTTCTTGTCCCAGTATATTGGGGCCGAACAGCCGATGCCCTTGAGTGACCAGCTGAAGCAACTGGTCGAACTACATAAGGCGGCCGAATTGGCCATGAAGGACCTCATAGTCCGGATGTGGCCTGCCGATCCCCTGCCCACGAGCTACTTTGGCTTGGTGACGCGACTTGTTAATGCATGCCCGAGGCTTGAAGCCATAAAGCAGTCAATATGCATTGAAGGTGCCCGCAGGGCCTTCGCCCGTGTGAAAGTGCACTGGGCAAAGATGGACGCCGAGAAGCTGGTGACGGAGGGGCCGTCGAAGGACAAGGAGCACCGTCTGAAGGAAATATGCCCTAGAGGCAATAATAAAGTTATTATTTATTTCCTTATATCATGATAAATGTTTATTATTCATGCTAGAATTGTATTAACCGTAAACATAATACATGTGTGAATACATAGACAAACATAGTGTCACTAGTATGCCTCTACTTGACTAGCTCGTTTATCAAAGATGGTTATGTTTCCTAGCCATGGACAAAAGAGTTGTCATTTGATTAACGGGATCACATCATTGGGAGAATGATGTGATTGACTTGACCCATTCTGTTAGCTTAGCACTTGATTGTTTAGTATGTTGCTATTGCTTTCTTCATGACTTATACATGTTCCTATGACTATGAGATTATGCAACTCCCGTTTACCGGAGGAACACTTTGTGTGCTATCAAACGTCACAACGTAACTGGGTGATTATAAAGGAGCTCTACAGGTGTCGCCAAAGGTACATGTTGGGTTGGCGTATTTCGAGATTAGGATTTGTCACTCCGATTGTCGGAGAGGTATCTCTGGGCCCTCTCAGTAATGCACATCACTATAAGCCTTGCAAGCAATGTGACTAATGAGTTAGTTGCCAGATGATGTATTACATAACGAGTAAAGAGACTTGCCGGTAATGAGATTGAACTAGGTATTGGATACCGACGATCGAATCTCGGGCAAGTAACATGCCGATGACAAAGGGAACAACGTATGTTGTTATGCGGTTTGACCGATAAAGATCTTCGTAGAATATGTGGGAGACAATATTAGCTTCCAGGTTCCGCTATTGGTTATCGACCGAGAATAGTTCTAGGTCATGTCTACATAGTTCTCGAACCCGTAGGGTCCGCACGCTTAATGTTACGATGACAATTATATTATGAGTTTATGAGTTTTGATATACCGAAGGATTTCGGAGTCCCGGATGAGATCAGGGACATGACGAGGAGTCTCAAAATGGTCGAGACATAAAGATCGATATATTGGACGACTATATTCGGAGTTCGGAAAGGTTCCGAGTGATTCGGGTATTTTTCGGAGTACCGGAGAGTTACGAGAATTCGCCGGGGAGTATATGGGCCTTATTGGGCTTTAGGGGAAAGAGAGAGGAGAGGTTGGGCGCCCCCCCCCCCCAAGGCCTATTCCGAATTGGACTAGGGGAAGGGGCTGCGGCCCCTCCTTCCTTCTCTTCTCTTCCCCCTTTCCTGGACTCCTACTCCTACTACTTGGAAGGGGGGGAATCCTACTCCCGGTGGGAGTAGGACTCCTCCTTGGCGCGCCCTCCTTGGCCGGCCGCCGCCTCCCCCTTGGCTCCTTTATATACGGGGGAAGGGGGCACCCTAGACACACAAGTTGATCTACGGATCGTTCCTTAGCCGTGTGCGGTGCCCCCCTCCACCATATTCCACCTCGGTCATATCGTCGCGGAGTTTAGGCGAAGCCCTGCGCCGGAAGAACATCATCATCGTCACCACACCGTCATGCTGACGGAACTCATCCCCGACGCTTTGCTGGATTGGAGCTCGGGGAACGTCATCGAGCTGAACGTGTGCTGAACACGGAGGTGCCGTACGTTCGGTGCTTGGATCGGTCGGATCGTGAAGACGTACGACTACATCAACCGCGTTGTCATAACGCTTCCGCTTACAGTCTATGAGGGTACCTGGACAACACTCTCCCCTCTCGTTTCTATACCATCACCATGATCTTGCGTGTGCGTAGGAAATTTTTTGAAATTACTATGTTCCCCAACAGTGGTATCAGAGCCAGGTTTTATGCGTTGATGTTATATGCACGAGTAGAACACAAGTGAGTTGTGGGCGATACAAGTCATACTGCTTACCAGCATGTCATACTTTGGTTCAGCGGTATTGTTGGATGAAGCGGCCCGGACCGACATTACGCGTATACTTACGCGAGGATGGTTTTACCGCCGTGCTTCGCACACAGGTGACTAGCGGGTGTCTGTTTCTCCAACTTTAGTTGAACCGAGTATGGCTACTCCCGGTCCTTGTGAAGGTTAAAACAGCACTAACTTGACGAACTATCGTTGTGGTTTTGATGCGTAGGTAAGAACGGTTCTTGCAAAGCCCGTAGCAGCCACATAAAATTTGCAACAACAAAGTAGAGGACGTCTAACTTGTTTTTGCAGGGCATGTTGTGATGTGATATGGTCAAGACGTGATGAGATATAAGTTGTTGTATGAGATGATCATGTTTTGTAACCGAAGTTATCGGCAACTGGCAGAAGCCTTATGGTTGTCTCTTTGTTGCATAAGATGCAAGTGCCAAATAATTGCTTTACTTTATTGCTATACGATACCAATAGTTGCAAGAGCAAGAGTTGGCGAGACGACCATGTGACGACACATTGATATAGATCAAGATGATGAAGATCATGGTGTCGTGCCGGTAACGATAGATATCATGACAGTACTTTGGAGATGGAGATCACAAGCACAAGATGATGATGGCCATATCATATCACTTATATTGATTGCATGTGATGTTTATCTTTTATACATCTTATTTTGCTTAGTTTGTCAGTAGTATTTTAAGATGATCTCTCACTAAAATTATCAAGAAGTGTTCTCCCTGAGTATGCACCGTTGCGAAAGTTCTTCGTGCTGAGACACCACGTGATGATCAGGTGTGATAGGCTCTACGTTCAAATACAACAGGTGCAAAACAGTTGCACAAGCGGAATACTCAGGTTAAACTTGACGAGCCTAGCATATAACAGATATGGCCTCGGAACACGGAGACCGAAAGGTCGAGCATGAATCATATAGTAGATATGATCAACATATTGATGTTCACCGTTGAAACTACTCCATCTCACGTGATGATCGGGCATGGTGTAGTTGATATGGATCACGTAATCACTTAGAGGATTAGGGGGATGTCTATCTAAGTGGGAGTTCTTAAGTAATATGATTAATTGAACTTAAATTTATCATGAACTTAGTCCTCGTAGTATTTTGCAAATTATGTTGTAGATCAATAGCTTGCGTTGTTGCTTTCATATGTTTATTTTGATATGTTCCTAGAGAAAATTGTATTGAAAGATGTTAGTAGCAATGATGTGGATTGGATCCGCGATCTGAGGTTTATCCTCATTGCTGCACAGAAGAATTATGTCCTTAATGCACCACTAGGTGACAGACCTATTGCAGGAGCAGATGCAGATGTTATGAACGTTTGGCTAGCTCAATATGATGACAACTTGATAGTTTAGTGCACCATGCTTAACGGCTTAGAATCGGGACTTCAAAGACGTTTTGAACGTCATGGATCATATGAGATGTTCCAGGAGTTGAAGTTAATATTTCAAGCAAATACCCGAGTTGAGAGATATGAAGTCTCCAACAAGTTCTATGGCTAAAAGATGGAGGAGAATCGCTCAATGAGTGAGCATGTGCTCAGATTGTCCGGGTACTACAATCGCTTGAATCAAGTGGGAGTTAATCTTCCAGATAAGATAGTGATTGACAGAGTTCTCTAGTCACCATCACCAAGTTAGTAGAACTTTGTGATGAACTACAGTATGCAAGGGATGACGGAAACGATTCCCGAGCTCTTCGTGATGTTGATATCGACGAAGGTAGAAATCAAGAAAGAGCATCAAGTATTGATGGTTGACAAGATCACTAGTTTCAAGAAAAGGGCAAAGGGAAAGAAAGGGAAACTTCAAGTAGAATGGCAAGCAAGTTGTCAATCCCGCGAAGAAGCCCAAAGCTAAACCAAAGCCTGAAACTGAGTGCTTACACTGCAAAGGAAATGGTCATTGGAAACGGAAATACCCTAAATATTTGGTGGATAAGAAGGATGGCAGAGTGAACAAGGGTATATTTGATATACAGATTATTGATGTGTACTTTACTACTGTTTATAGTAGCCCCTGAGTATTTGATACTTGTTCGGTTGCTAAATATTAGTAACTCAAAACGGGGGTTACAGAATAAACAGAAACTAGTTGAGGGTGAAGTGACGATGTGTGTTGGAAGTGGTTCCAAGATTGATATGATCATTATCACTCCCTATACTTTCGGGATTAGTGTTAAACCTAAATAAATGTTATTTGGCGTTTGCGTTGAGCATGAATATGATTTGATCATGTTTATTGCAATACGGTTATTCATTTAAAGTCAAAGAATAATTGTTATTCTGTTTACATGAATAAAGCCTTCGATGGTCATACACCCAATCTATACCTATACTAATTTGTGACTCCCAAAAAATTACCACGTTAATCAGTAAATTAGAACCGTTAATCCCATGGGTCCGAATTATAACGGTGTAGATTAGCTACGAATTACCACATTAATCAATAAAAGGGTCGTGGTTGTTTTTTCATAAAAAAAGGCTCCCGAGATCAGATTCCACCAGCCCTTCGTCATTCTTTCTCTTCACGCAAAGGGAAATATTCCATGAAAAACAAAACTATTCCCATGTGCCTTCCTCTCCGTTATTTCTCTCCCCCTCCCCCATGGAAGTATTCCACCGTCCCTTCCTCTCTCTAATCTCTCTCCCCCCTTTGAAACCAGTCCCTTCCTCTCTCCAATCTGTCTCCCCCGTTGAAACCAAAGCTATTCCTCTCTCAAACTAATGGAAGGAAGTTGAGCCAAGGATATCACGTGGTGAAGGGGTTATTGCCTCACATTTGTTTTCCTGATCTAGATCTGATTCGTATCTCATATATTTTGTGTTGATTTTTTTTCTTGCTGTGTTGATTTTTTTCTTGCCGGTTGACCATCCTATCTTTTCTTCTGGATTCAGATTCAGCTATTTTTTATTCTGTCATCTGATTGTGTTGTGCTCGAATTATTCGTCCTATTTATGTTTTCTTCATTGGATCTGGACTCAACCCTGAATCTTCTCCCATAATTTTTTTGGACACCTCATGGAGATCGATTGAGAGCCCAGCTATGCCCATCAGGTGATTCTTCGATGTCACCATCCCTGCTAAACTGCTTCATGCCTACTGGGATACTGGCCTACAGTCGCCCTTCGTCTCTACGGCATCCGATCTCTCCTCGCTCTCCATTGAGTGTGATGTTAGCTACTGCCGGCAGATTAGGGTAAGACTTCCCACTTTGCTCCATCATCCTCAGGGCATGGTGAGGTAGACCTAGCTGCATAGGAGTCTCTCTTTCTCAAATTTCTGACAGGCGTATGTCGCTGGATTTGCTGCACACAGGTGGTATATACAAGATTTGTATGGCAGATGTACACACCTTTGTTGTGTTTGACGAAGTGCCCAACCACGTGATCACACAGAACGTGATCACACAGATGGTCTTTCACAAGGTGTGTGCTGCCCCAGACTCCCAGGTTGCATTCATCTTTTCAAGTTCACGCCAACAGGAACCATGCAATTTATTTGAAAGCTAAGCTTGGTAAGCATGGATGCAAATAGTAGCATGTTTCGTTAGGAAAGGACAGCTTTATCCAGGTGGTCATGCCGTAAACAAAACTGTTGGATTATAGACGAGGTCAGTGTGTACTTTAAGATTGCTAAGTTACGCACTCTTTTTATTCTAAGTATAAACTGGCGGCCAGATGCGACTCTACACAACATAAAAGATACAGGTGCTTTTAGTTTTCTTAAGGTGCAGCATGTCCGATAGATTATCTAAAGTTGATCAATAGCAAACTACACCGTGCATATTGTTAATTCATTATTTAATCAAATTCAAGTGCCACATAGGATTCCATGCAAGGAGATACCTGAGCCATGCATAGTGCTAAATTAGCATTAAAAATATGTGCAGAACTAAGTGAAGAAGCACCTACACAGTTTCAAATTGTTCTTCGTTTGTATCAAATACAGATTAAAAAAACTAATTTGGTATGTTAAAAATAAAATTCTTATTTGATTTCTTGAAAAATTATAGATCTGTGTGTAAACTCATGACGTCCAACAATTTTGTTTCAGCAAAAGAAAAACAACACTTTGGCTAATGATATATTCTAAATTATAGAATGGATTATTAGAATTGTACGATTTGTAAATTCATGAAGTTTTCTTCCGCATAAGAAAAAAGACACTTTGCATAATAATTTGTTTTAAATGAATGGAATAGATTATTGCAATTATATGATATGTAAATTCATGTCGAACGTAATAGTTGCGATATTAATATATAGTTTTGTTAGGTTTCAGGAATATATTACAACACAAATTTGTGGTCAAATTCATGTCGAACGTTAAATTTGCAATATTAATATATAGTTTTGTTAAGATTTGGCAATATATTACAGCACAACTGATGGCCAAAATGGTAGCTTTCAAAAAAGAAATGTAAAGGATTGTACAGGTTTAAGGCACCATGGCACCCTAAACCCCACCTTATTCTATTTATATAATAGATACAGACATGTTTCTTACAGATTGTTGTCATGTATTATATTCAAATGAATCTAAAACATGTTAGTTTCATTAAAAAGGAATTTAACACAAACGGATGGCTTCCAATTAAGATTATCAATTAAATATACTGCTAAATAGACCTCATGCCTAGATATGTTAGTCAGCTCATGCTATAGTATATAGAATAGTAAAAGGTGACAAGGAGTTTAGGAGCATAACTCTGTTGGGCGTTAGTGCATTTTTGTTATATGAGGCGTTGTGACAGAGACAAACTGACTTCCCCTCCCGCCCACCATAATTTTTTGTCTATCTTGGTAGCACTAATTTATATATAATTTAGTTGGTTCATTGGCATGTAGTTGAACTCCAAAAACCACACGTATCATCCTAGGAATCTCGAGCCAAGGAAAACACCACTTGCACCTGGCAGCCGCAGGCTTCGTTCAAGACTAGGAAGATTTGTATATAGGAGTAACTCTGATATTGAATTATTTGTCCTAGCGCTATTCTAGAGTATCAATATGGAAATACAATCAAAGAATATTGTAGATGGAATCTCAGTTTTCCAATTCGTTTTTAGACAGATAAAATAAAATAGAAGTTTAATATCCGATAATTCGGAGCCCGGACTCATCTACAGCTAGTGAACATTAAAATCAAAATAAATACTAAACTAAGTGTTAAAATGTAAACTGCAAATAGACCCATTGGTCCAATAACAATGCAACTTTTTCTTTTCATTTGACGTAAGAATTTTAATCTACATGATAAGAAATAAAGAAACTGCAAAATGTTAAACAATATGCTCAAGATCAATATGATGGCACCAAATCACGCGATAACACATTTTTTTTATAATGCTCCCTCCATGCCTTTTTCCATATTTAACTAATTGAATTCCTTGATTATTATTTTTGTCAAAGGTGCTCAATGTTGAAGTGTAATGCAGGCATCTTCCATGCGATGTTCCACGTACTGGATGGGAACTTACGAAGGTTCACACTTACACGTAAAATGCCCATCATACACACTAACACATGAGGGCATATGGAAGATCTCCCCTATTAATCAAAAAGCATTTTTCCCCAAAATAATAGTAATAAAGTTAAAAAAACAGCCAAAAGTATATTATGTAGAACCTTAATAATTTATCTTTTTCTTTTAAAATTACTAGCCCGTGCAGCAGCACGGGTTGACAACTAGTGAAAATAGTTTGTTGGATCTCGATCGTAGTGATACACATATTCATAATATTGATGCCAAAAGATGCAAAGTTAATAATGATAGTGCAACTTATTTGTGACACTGCCGTTTGGGTCATATCGGTGTAAAGCGCATGAAGAAACTCCATAAAGATGGATTTTTGGAATCACTTGGTTATGAATCATTTGATGCTTGCGAACCGTGCCTTTTGGGCAAGATGACTAAAACTCCGTTCTCCGAAACAATGGAACGAGCTACTGATTTATTGGAAATAATACATACCGATGTATGCAATCCGAGATGAGTGTTAAGGCTCGTGGCAAGTATCGTTATTTTCTAACCTTCACAAATGATTTGAGCAGATATGGATATATCTACTTGATGAAACATAAGTCTGAAATAGTTGAAAAGTTCAAAGAATTTCAGAGTGAAGTGGAAAAATCATCGTAACAAGAAAAATAAAGTTTCTACGATCTGATCGTGGAGACGAATATTTGAGTTATGAGTTTGGTCTTCATTTGAAACAATGTGAAATAGTTTCGCAACTCACGCCATCTGGAACACCACAATGTAATGGTGTGTCCGAACGTCGTAATCGTATTTTACTAGATATGGTGCGATCTATAATGTCTCTTATTGGTTTACCACTATCGTTTTGGGGTTATGCATTAGAGACAGCTGCATTCACGTTTAATAGGGCACCATCTAAATCCGTTGAGACGACACCGTATGAACTACGGTTTAGCAGTAAACCTAAGTTGTTGTTTCTTAAAGCTTGGAGTTGCGATGCTTATATGAAAAAAGGTTTTCAACCTGATAAGCTCGAACCCAAATCGGAGAAGTGTGTCTTCATAGGATACCCAAAGGTAACTATTGGGTACACCTTCTATCACAGATCCGAAGGCAAGTTATTCGTTGCTAAGATGGATCCTTTCTAGAGAAGAAGTTTCTCTCGAAAGAAGTGAGTGGGAGTAAAGTAGAACTTGATGAGGTATTTATATCTTCTCCCTTATTGGAAAGTGGTTCATCACAGAAATCAGTTCCGGTGATTACTACACCAATTAGTGAGGAAGTTAATGATGATGATCATGAAACTTTAGATCAAGTTGCTGCCAAACCTCGTAGGTCTTCCAGAGTAAGATCCGCACCAGAGTGGTACGGTAATCATGTTCTGTAAGTCATGTTACTAGACCATGATGAACCTACGAACTATGAGGAAGCGATGATGAGCCCAGATTCCACGAAATGGCTTGAGGCCATAAAATCTGAGATATGATCCATGTATGAGAACAAAGTATGGACTTTGATTGACTTTCTCGATGATCAGCGAGCCATGTTAAATAAATGGATCTTCAAGAGGAAGACGGACACTGATAGTAGTGTTACTATCTACTAAGCTCGACTTATTGCGAAAGGTTTTCAACAAGTTGAAGGTATTGAATACGATGAGATTTTCTCACTCGTATCGAAGCTTAAGTCTGTCTGAATCATGTTAGCAATTGCCACATTTTATGAAATCTGGCAAATGGATGTCAAAAATGCATTCCTTAATGGATTTATTAAAGAAGAGTTGTATATGATGCAACCAGAAAGTTTTTTTCAATCCTAAAGATGCTAACAAAGTGTGCAAGCTCCAGCAATCCATCAATGGACTGGTGCAAGCATCTCAGAGTTGGAATATACGCTTTGATGAGTTGATCAAAGCATATGGTTTTATACGGACTTTTGGAAAGACCTGTATTTACAAGAAAGTGAGTGGGAGCACTACAACATTTCTGATAAGTATATGTGAATGACATATTATTAATTGGAAATGATGTAGAATTTTCTGGAAAGCATAAAGGAGTGTTTGAAAGAAGTTTTTCAAAGAAAGACCTTGGTGAAGCTGCTTACACATTGAGCATCAAGATCTATATAGATAGATCAAGACGCTTGATAAGTTTTTCAATGAGTACATACCTTGATAAATTTTTGAAGTAGTTCAAAATGGAACAGTCTAAGAAAGAGTTCTTTCCTGTGTTGCAAGGTGTGAAGTTGAGTAAGACTCAAAACCCGACTATGGCAGAAAATAGGAAGAGAATGAAAAGTCATTCCCTATGCCTCAGTCATAGGTTCTATAAAGTATGCTATGCTGTGAACCAGACCTATTGTATACCTTGCTCTGTGTTTGGCAAAGGAATACAATTTTGATCTAATAGTAGATCACTGGACATCGGTCAAGAATATCCTTAGTGAGGACTAAGGAGATGTTTCTCGATTATGGAGGTGATAAAAGAGCCCATCGTAAAAAGTTACATCGGTGCAAGCTTTTACACCAATTCAGATGACTCTAAGTCTCAATCTGGATACATATTGAAAGTGGGAGCAATTAGCTAGAGTAGCTCCATGCAGAGCATTGTAGACATAGAATGTTTGCAAAATACATACGGCTCTGAATGTGACAGACCCGTAGACTAAACTTCTCTCACGAGCAAAACATGATCATACATTAGTACTCTTTGAGTGTTAATCACATAGCGATGTGAACTAGATTATTGACTCTAGTAAACCCTTTGGGTGTTGATCACATGACGATGTGAACTATGGGTGTTAATCATATACAGATATGAATATTGGTGTTAAATCACATGATGATGTGAACTAGATTATTGACTCTAGTGCAAGTGGGAGATTGAAGGAAATATGCCCTAGAGGCAATAATAAAGTTATTATTTATTTCCTTATATCATGATAAATGTTTATTATTCATGCTAGAATTGTATTAACCGGAAACATAATACATGTGTGAATACATAGACAAACATAGTGTCACTAGTATGCCTCTACTTGACTAGCTCGTTTATCAAAGATGGTTATGTTTCCTAGCCATGGACAAAAGAGTTGTCATTTGATTAACGGGATCACATCATTGGGAGAATGATGTGATTGACTTGACCCATTCCGTTAGCTTAGCACTTGATCGTTTAGTATGTTGCTATTGCTTTCTTCATGACTTATACATGTTCCTATGACTATGAGATTATGCAACTCCCATTTACCGGAGAAACACTTTGTGTGCTACCAAACGTCACAACGTAACTGGGTGATTATAAAGGAGCTCTACAGGTGTCTCCAAAGGTACATGTTGGGTTGGCGTATTTCGAGATTAGGATTTGTCACTCCGATTGTCGGAGAGGTATCTCTGGGCCCTCTCAGTAATGCACATCACTATAAGCCTTGCAAGCAATGTGACTAATGAGTTAGTTGCCAGATGATGTATTACATAACGAGTAAAGAGACTTGCCGGTAACGAGATTGAACTAGGTATTGGATACCGACGATCGAATCTCGGGCAAGTAACATGCCGATGACAAAGGGAACAACGTATGTTGTTATGCGGTTTGACCGATAAAGATCTTCGTAGAATATGTGGGAGACAATATTAGCTTCCAGGTTCCGCTATTGGTTATCGACCGAGAATAGTTCTAGGTCATGTCTACATAGTTCTCGAACCCGTAGGGTCCGCACGCTTAATGTTACGATGACAATTATATTATGAGTTTATGAGTTTTGATATACCGAAGGATTTCGGAGTCCCGGATGAGATCGGGGACATGACGAGGAGTCTCAAAATGGTCGAGACATAAAGATCGATATATTGGACGACTATATTCGGAGTTCGGAAAGGTTCCGAGTGATTCGGGTATTTTTCGGAGTACCGGAGAGTTACGAGAATTCGCTGGGGAGTATATGGGCCTTATTGGGCTTTAGGGGAAAGAGAGAGGAGAGGTTGGGCGCCCCCCCCCCCCAAGGCCTAGTCCGAATTGGACTAGGGGGAGGGGCTGCGGCCCCTCCTTCCTTCTCTTCTCTTCCCCCTTTCCTTGAGTCGTACTCCTACTACTTGGAAGGGGAGGAATCCTACTCCCGGTGGGAGTAGGACTCCTCCTTGGCGCGCCCTCCTTGGCCGGCCGCCCCCTCCCACTTGGCTCCTTTATACACGGGGGCAGGGGGGCACCCTAGACACACAAGTTGATCTACGGATCGTTCCTTAGCCGTGTGCGGTGCCCCCCTCCACCATATTCCACCTCGGTCATATCGTCGCGGAGTTTTGGCAAAGCCCTGCGCCGGAAGAACATCATCATCGTCACCACGCCGTCGTGCTGACGGAACTCATCCCCGACGCTTTGCTGGATTGGAGCTCGGGGAACGTCATCGAGCTGAACGTGTGCTGAACACGGAGGTGCCGTATGTTCGGTGCTTGGATCGGTCGGATCGTGAAGACGTACGACTACATCAACCGCGTTGTCATAACGCTTCCGCTTACGGTCTACGAGGGTACGTGGACAACACTCTCCCCTCTCGTTGCTATACCATCACCATGATCTTGTGTGTGCATAGGAATTTTTTTGAAATTACTACATTCCCCAACACCGTCACCCCGAGAAGTATTATGAGGGTGTCCTGAAAGGTGCCCGCCTTGTGGCGGATGAATGTGCTAAGGATGTAATATTTGAGTGAATGTACTCATGTCATCTTGTAATATGAAAAACAAGTTCATATGCGCTATATGACGCTTTGTTCATTTAAAATATTACTTTCTGTGCGGCCGTTTATAAAAATCTGAAAGTTGGCCAGTCGTCGGCTTCTGCCCCCATGTAACTAGTACTGGGGTGTTCAGGATAAATCTAAACACTCTTTATCCAAATTTTTGGTCCAATAAGGAGGTGTTTAGCGCAACGAACAAGGCAATCGGACCATACAGCTTTATCACTCTCACTTAGCCATAGAAGTCTACAATTTTAAATTTTGGCGAAGCCCCTAGTATTCGGAAGGCCGAACTTGGGGCGCTATGCACGCCTAAATCGGACAAGGCTGATTCCTCGCCCGAAGCGGAAAAAATCTTGAAGGATTTGAGACCTCTCGAACAGCGACCAGCTCTCGCTGCATCATGACAGCCAGTTTTTGGCTTTCTCTACTGAGGTGCTCGTCCGGAAGAACCGGGACACAATCATGGTAGTTCTCCCAGCGCTACCTTAGCCGATATAGCGGAACGTAAGGTACCAAAACATGGGAGCCGGGATAACCCAACTACTGACCCAAGACATGATTCGGAGCTGATGCATATAATGCTATAAGTACGGGGTGTCGCACTGTCGATGGACACGCATATATCCGCGCTACTCAAGATGGACTTGCCGGAGCAATGGACCAATATGTGAAGGATATACGGGTAAGAGAATTTAATAAGTATGTGTAGTAGTAGACCCTAAGACTTGAAACAGTTGGCACAACTGATTTAAGCATCATTAAATGCATAGGTTCTTGTAGAAAAGAACGCCCAGTTGTCTCAAGAGCTGGAGGAATGCAAGGCCCAAATGAAGGCCAATGTAGCCGAACAAGAGGAATCTGAAAAGGCTTCTTTTGGTAACAATTTCCTTCTACCAGTTTGTTTGTTCGGCATGGTTTATAAATCTGACGAAAGATTCGGTAGACAATCCCGGAGGAAATCTGAAAACTGTGGGAGATAATGAGCTGCATCTGCGAAGTCAGCTGAAGGCGGGTGAATGCGTGCTGATGTAGTCTATTCAGGAGAAGAATAAGCTGCAAGATGCTAATCTCCGACTGAGCGTTGAATTGAAAGATGTTCGGGCTCAGCTCGTTGACTCCGTGAAGGAGAACCGGAGGCTTCGACGCGGCATTTATAGTAAGTGCTTGAACGAACTGCAGTATAGTTCAGCGAGGAGGCATATTGACATAGTTATGTCTGCAGGTATGTTGACGGGCCGCCCTAAAGAGGAGATGCCCAGTTCCGCAGGCGATATGCTGTAAGAGCTTGCACAGCTGCATGAACGAGCTCGACAGGTGATGCATGGTATTGCCCAGGCTTTGTGGCCATCCGCTTCCCTGCCAGGAGGCATGAGCGAACTTGTAGAGATGCTCAAAGGAGCACGATGGCGCTTCCGGTTATGGAAGATATCAGCTTGCTGGCAAGGTCCGAGAGAAGCGTGGGCCATGGTGAAGACGCGATACGCCAAGGCTGACCCGAACCATATGGCAGAAGTTGGACCGGTTGGGTCAGATGGACAAGAGATACCCGTTAGTCTGGTATATGACCAAGTAGCATTAGCTGCAAAGTATTTCCAATAGGATTGTAAGCTAGACAGCCTGTTGGATGGTATGGAAGAAGAGTACAACCAGTCTATATGACTATGTAATTTGAATGGGCTCATGTACTCCCTAGCCGGATTGAAAATCATTTGTCATGGCAGACCTTTTCGCTTCAGCCCCCGGATCCGACAGTCCGGGGTGTATCCGAATACCCACACAGTTATGAAAAACCGGGGTATGCGTGGAAACCAGGCGTAGGGGTCATAAGTGCTTGAACAGACAAGTACCCAACTAGTTATGTTATATTACATGGATAGTAAGAAACATCTTCCAGAGAGAATAGTTCCGTTAGGGGTTCCTTTCTCTAGGTGCGCATGCATCAATATGCATGTCCGAACTGGGAACAGAAGCGCAGGAAACAAAACATCTGGGTATTTTCGTTCTAAGGAACGAGGACATCTTTTGTTCACCGACCGAATATTCCCTTAAGAACGCTAGCTTTCAGCTTCACCCAGTCTGAGGTACACATCCGGCTCAACCGGCAGTAACAATCGCAGAGGTGCTCCCCTTATGCCCTAGACGAATTAACGGGAACGTAGGGCATAAATACAAGAGCCAGGCAACCCAGCATGGCCAAAACTTAAGTCCTATCGATGCATATAATGGTGAAGAAAAGGCACATATGGAAAGACAAATGCATATGTGGTTGGCAAGAAGCCATTAGAGTAGTTATATTTAGCTTCCGAATAGGAAGCCCCCAGGTATAGTGTGCACGCATAATGCGGCCGGAGTGCTCAGGGCATCCATACAGTTTTAAGGCTGTATGTTTAAAAAGGAAAAAGGGGCGAGAAAGGAGGAAAGAGAACATAATTGAAGAGGCGGAGTTAAGGAGACAAACACTGAGTCGGCGCTAGGCGTAGAATCTCCGGAGTCAGGCCGTGTTCCGTGGGTTCGGCTCGAGTCTGTTATCAGATGCACTGCGCAGATGGTACGCTCCTCCGGTGAGAACTTTATCAATGATGAAGGGACCCTCCCACTTGGGTTTGAGCTTGTCCTTCTTCTTCTCGGGGAGGCGTAGAACGAGTTCCCCAATGTTATAAGTTTTGGCCCGTACTTCTCTGCTTTGATACCTTCGAGCTTGTTGCTGATAGAATGTGGAACGGGCTTTAGCAACATCACGCTCCTCCTCCAAAGCATCTAAGTTGTCCTGCCGATCTAGCTCGGCTTCCTTCTCTTCGTACATGCGCCCGCGAGGTGAGTCATGGATTATATCGCAGGGCAGCACTGCTTCTGCACCGTACACCATAAAAATGGTGTGCAACCGGTGGTACGATTTGGCGTGGTCCGCAGCCCCCAGAGTACGGAGTCGAGTTCCTTGACCCAATGCGTGTCTGATTCCTTCAAGGATCGCACTAGTCTGGGTTTAATGCAGCTCATGATAAGACAATTTGAACGTTCGACTTGACCGTTTGTTTGGGGGTGATAGACAGAGGCATAGTTGAGCTTAATGCCCATTTTTCCGCACCAGGTTTTCACCTCCTCGGCTGTAACATTCGAGCCATTGTCAGTGATGATACTGTGCGGGACACCGTAACGGTGTACAACCTCCGATATGAACTCTATCACTGGTCCGGATTCAGCCGTTTTAACTGGTTTGGCTTCTATCCATTTGGTGAACTTGTCCACCATGACCAATAAGTATTTTTTCTTATGGCTTCCCCCTTTAAGGGGTCCCACCATATCCAGCCCCCAGACCGCAAAGGGCCAAGTTATGGGGATTGTCTGGAGAGCGGTAGGGGGCATGTGGCTCTGATAGGCAAATAGTTGACAACCAACGCAATGTTGGACGAGGTCCTCTGCATCCGCCCGGGCTGTCGGCCAGTAAAATCCTGTCCGAAAGGCCTTGCTTACGAGAGCTCGGGCTGCCGCATGGTGCCCGCCTAGTCCGGAATGGATTTCGGCTAATAGTTGCCGCCCTTCCTCTTCAGAGATGCATCGTTGGAGCACTCCGGTGGCGCTCTTCTTGTAGAGCTCTCCTTCATGGACTTTGTAGGCCTTAGACCATCGCACAATACAACGTGCCTCATTTTGATCCTCTGGGAGCTCTTGCCTATTTAGGTAGGCCAAGAAGGGCTCGGTCCATGGGGCGATGACAGCCATTATTTCATGGGCCGAAGGTGTTATTTCGGTGGCAGAGCCTCCGATTACGTCAGAAGGTTCAGAATCTGGGGTTGTGTTCGGAGCCGGACTGATAGTGCCAGACTCCCCTTCCCATGCCACGGACGGCTTGAACGGCCTTTCTAGGAAGATATTAGGTGGGACGGGGTCGCGTTTAGCGCCGATGCGGGCGAGGATATCGGCCACTTTGTTATTTTCTCTGACCACATGGTGGAATTCGAGCCCTTCGAACCGAGCTAACATTTTGAGGACGGAATTGCGGTAGGCCGCCATTTTCAGGTCATTGGCGTCAAAGTCTCCATTTACCTGAGATATTGCGAGGTTCGAGCCCCCGCGCACTTCGAGGCATTGGATGCCCATAGAGACTGCCATCTGAAGACCATGCAACAGAGCCTCGTATTCGGCTGCATTGTTGGATTCTGTATATAATATTTGGAGGACGTAATGCACCGTGTCTCCGGTGGGGGATGTCAGGACGACACCCGCTCCCAATCCGGCCAGCATTTTAGAGACGTCGAAATGCATGATCCAATTTGAGTACGTGCCGTACTCTTTAGGGAGTTCGGCTTCTGTCCATTCGGCGACGAAGTCAGCCAATACTTGTGACTTAATGGCCCACTGTGGTTTGTATGTTATATCGAAGGGAAGGAGCTCGATAGCCCATTTAGCAATTCAGCCTGTTGCGTCGCGGTTATCTATTATGTCATTGAGTGGTACTTCGGAGGCCACCGTGATCGAACACTCTTGAAAGTAGTGTCGTAGTTACCGGGATGCCATGAAGACCGCGTACGCTATCTTTTGATAGTGTGGGTACCGAGATTTACATGGAGCTAGGACAGTGGACACGTAATATATCGGCTTTTGGAGCGGGAACTTGTGTCCGTCTGCCTCTCGTTCGACGGCGAGCACTGCGCTCACAACTTGGTTTGTTGCGGCTATGTATAATAGCATGGGTTCGCCAATGTTTGGCGTGGTCAGGACAGGGTTTGTGGCCAATAGTGCCTTTATTTCTTCCAGTCCGGCCGTGGCCGCATCCGTCCACTCGAAGTGTTCGGTGCGTCGAAGAAGGCGATACAGAGGTAGTGCCTTTTCTCCTAAGCGTGAGAGAAAGCGGCTTAAGGCAGCCACGCATCCAGTTAGTTTCTGGATCTGCTTGAGGTCTGTTGGGATAGCCAACTGTGACAGAGCTCAGATTTTTGCCGGATTGGCTTCAATTCCTCTATTGGAAATGATGAAGCCGAGAAAATTTCCGGAGGGTACTCTGAAGACACACTTCTCCGGGTTGAGCTTGATGTCGTATGTTCGGAGATTATCGAACGTAAGCCTCAAGTCATCTATTAAAGTTTCGACGTGTCTTGTTTTGATGACCACGTCGTCTACGTAGGCCTCTACTGTCTTGCCGATTTGTTTTTCTAGGCATGTCTGAATCATGCGTTGATAGGTTGCGCCGACGTTTTTGAGCCCGAAGGGCATGGTGTTGAAACAGAAGGGGTCGTACGGAGTGATGAAGGCCGTTGCAGCCTGGTTGGACTCCGCCATCTTTATTTGATGGTATCCGGAGTATGCGTCCAGGAAACACAATGAGTCGTGTCCTGTGGTTGCATCGATTATTTGATAAATGCGGGGGAGGGGGAAGGGATCCTTAGGGCAACCTTTATAGAGGTCCTTGAAATCGACACACAAGCGCCAGGATTTGTCCTTTTTTGGTACCATTACCAAGTTTGCTAGCCTCAAGTCATCTATTAAAGTTTCGAGTGTCTTGTTTGATGCCTCTGATGAATCCGGCATCGAGTAGCTTGGCTAGCTCTTCTCCCATGGCTTGCCGCTTAGGCTCTGAGAAGCGTCTAAGAGTCTGCTTGACTGGCTTGTATCCTTTCAGTATATTCAGGCTGTGTTCGGCCAGCCTGTGTGGGATGCCTGGCATGTCTGAAGGATGCCAGGCGAAGATATCCCAATTCTCACGTAGGAAGTCTCGAAGTGCGGCGTCTATTGTGGGGTTCAGCTGTGTCCCGATGGAAGCTGTCTTCGAAGGGTCCGTTGGGTGGACCTGGAATTTGACTATCTCGTTGGTTTGAAGGAGGTGGATTTAGGTCGCTTGTCGAGTATCACGTCGTCTCTGTCCATTGTTGCTCGCAGCATTGTTAGTTCTTTGGCCACGAGGGCTTCTGATAATGCTTCCAGGGCGAGGGCGGCAGTTTTATTTTTGGCGCGGAGTGCGACGTCCGGATCACTAGTGTCACATCCCTAGTTCTGACAATGCCTAGTGCATGCATTAGAGTGTTACATCATGTTTAAATTTCATTTAAACCTGAGATGGGGATTGACTAAGCCCTAGCACCAAATGAATTCAACTAGGGTCAAAATAAAACCTTTTTCATTGAACTCAAAATGTCCTCTAAAAATGTTCAACATTTCTGGTTTGAGGTGGAAGCATCTACCAAAAATGGTTTATATTTTTGCAGGACATATTTGGTCACTGAATTAAATCATATAGTATTTTCATTTGGGCATTTAAATGCTATTAAATATTTCAAATGCTCAAATAATCATAAACTAAAATGTTTACTGTTGGATATATTCTAAACAGTAGCCATGATTAGTTTCATGATTTTTGTAACTGTCTGAGTATTTTTAATAAAGCCCTAAATTTACAGAATAATAGAAAACTGAGATAATTAGAAAAGGAGAGAGAGAGAGAGAGAAAGACCCGTACCTGGGCCACTTACCTGTAGCCGGCCCAGCTGGCCAGCCCATCTGGCCGGCCCAGCCCACCTCCTCCCCCTTGTCCTCTTCCTCCTCTGCCAGGAGGACGAACAGAGGCGAGGCGTGGCGCGCGCCCGAGAGGCCTCGGCCACCTCCTGCTTTCCCCCTGGCCACCTCCTGCCTGGTTGCCTCCCTCCTCGACGCCCGGAGACGCCACGCACTCCCCCTCGCCCCCTGCACCTCTCCTCTCTCCCCCTGGACCCCATTCCCTCATCTACTTCCCTCTCGCGCACACCACCGAGCGGAGCTCGCCGTCATCGTCGCCGTACCCATGGCCACCACCACCCCCTCTCCTCCCCGACGTGCTCCTGAGCTCCGCAGTGCCTCCCTCGACCTCCCCGTCGGCTCACGCGACCGGAGAAGCCCCGAAGCGCCGTCCCGACGCTTTTCCCCTCGGCCACCGAGGACCGCCGCTGTCGATTCGCCGCCTCCGACGCCTCCCCGAGCTCCCTGAGACCGCCGATGAACTCCCCGTGAGCTCCTCTTCTCTTCCCCTCACTCCCCGCACCTGATTTCGTCCCCTAGCTCCTTCTTCCACCACGGTCGAAGCTCGCCGCCGCCGTGCCTCGTCGCCGTCGTGGCCAGAGCCACTGGAGCTCCCACCTGAGTGCACCATCGTGCTCAGAACGTCTCCACAGGCCCGTAGCACGCCCCAGCTCGCCTTCCTGTGCCCCCTAGCTCTCGCTCGCGTCTCGCCCGAACTCCGGCCGCCGCCGCGAGCTCGCTTCCGACGAGCTCGGTCCACCCCAGCTGCTCCCGCTTGCCCCGTTAGATGCGCCACTCCTCCAGCTCCCCGTAGAACCAAACCCCGTCGCAAACCACCGTCTGTAGCACCGTCCCGAGCAACTCCGGCGAGGTCCCGCCGTCGCCGTGGTCGCCGGCGTCACTTGGTGACGTGGCACGTCATTAGCCACTAATGACCCAGCCAAACCAACCCCAGTGCCACTGCCATGTGGGCCCCGTAGCGGGTCAAAGCCCGAGTCAACGCGGGATTAGCCCCTGTGTCACTGACGTGTGGACCCCACACGTCAGGTTTGACCCGAGCCGGCCCCTGTTGACTTGCTGACGTCATGCCAACGTCATGCTGACGCGGTAATGTTTTCTGGATTTAATTTAATTCTGAAATTCCAGAAAATGCCTAAAACTTCAATAAATCATAGAAAATTAACCGTAACTCCAAATTAAATAATTTATATATGAAAAATTATCAAAAAAATTCAAGGAATCCATCTGTACCATTTTCATGCATGTTAGAACAACTTATAGCTGCTGTATAGCACAAATCAATTAAATGGCATTTGAATAATCACATATGGAGTTTGAATTTGAATCTTGTATTCAAACCAACTTCATTTAATCTGTTGCTAGTTGCATTAGCTCAAAACACATTCATATTGCCATGTCATGAGCATGCATCATATTGTGCATTGCATTGATTGTATTTCTTCCTTGTTGCCGGTATTTGTCTCCTCTCGATAGACGTGATACCGATGATGTGATCGTTGACACTGATGAAGACTCAATGTTATCTTCAGAAGTGCCAGGCAAGCAAAATCCCCTTGTTCATTCCGATACAATCCTACTCTCTCACTCCTGCTCTCTTTTACTGCATTAGGACAACACCGATTCATCTGTTACTTGCTGCGGTAGCTGAACCCCTTTATCCTTTGCATGACCTATCATTGCCACAGTAAATAGATGAAACTCACTAGCATGAGTAGGAGTTGTTTGAGCCCTGATGTGCCTACTCATTCATGCTTGTTTGTCATGCCTGCTACTGCTTAGAGTTGAGTCAGGTCTGATTCATCCGGGATGAATCAGAGGTGTGTGAACATGTCCTACGGTGTGTGAGCTAAGCGTGTGAACACGATTCGGTAAAGGTAGCGGTGAGAGGCCATGTAGGAGTACATGGTGGGTTGTCTCATTGCAGCCGTCCTCAGGAACTGAGTTCTGTGTTTGTGATCCATGATTCAGCTACTACCACGCATTGGGCCCGAAACCAATGGACCCTCTCGGCTTCTTGATCACCCTTGTCCTCTGTCCAGGAGTTGCAAGTAGTTTCTGGTGTTTGTAGTATGCTGGAGGCCGTGGGCAGCGCTGACCGTAGGGGTGGGCTGTGATGCGGTAGGCACGTGGCACGGTGTACCGGGCGCCCGTTTGGTGTCTCGGGAACCCTGTTCACATCGTTTGGGGCTGTGAGCGAAACTCCGGCCGGATCTCCTCATGGATGGAACCCGAATAGGCGATAAACCTGGACTAGAGACTTGAGTGTTTAGGTAGGCCGTGGCCGACACCCACGTTGGGCTTCCGCTTGAAGGTTGCCGAGTACATGTCGTGTAAACGGCGGTAAGTGGTGAGAGCGTGTGTGAAGAAGTACACCCCTGCAGGGTTAATATCATCTATTCGAATAGCCGTGTCCGCGGAAAAGGACTTCTGGGTTGCTTATATCAGTTCATAGACAAGTGAAAGTGGATACTCTAAAATACGCAAGATAAGCGTGAGTGCTATGGATGGCGTTCTCGTAGGGAGACGGGAGCGGATCCATAGTGGTGTATTGATATGGTGAATATGTGGACTCGTGTGCGCCACCTCAAAAGAGTTACATTGCAGTCGTAGTTCAGGATAGCCACCGAGTCAAAGCTGGCTTGTTGCAGTTAAACCCCACCATCCCCTTTGTTGATAATGATGCATATGTAGATAGTTCTGATGTAAGTCTTGCTGGGTACATTTGTACTCACGTTTGCCTATTTTATGTTTTTGCAGAGAGACTTCAGTCTCACTAGTAATTCCGCGTGGTCTTCGACGTTTAGCTTGATACCTCAGCTACGATCTTGTGCCCTCGGCAGGATCTGATAGATAGTCTGGCTTCTCAGCCGTTTCATTTATAGATGTCTGTACTCAGACATGATAGCATCCGCTTGTGCTTTGACTTGTATGCTCTGATTGTTGGGTCGTGAGACCCACGTTTGTAATGTCTCGCTCCTCGGAGCCTATTGAATAAACTACCTGATTCGTAGAGTCATTTTGTGATGCCATGTTGTATTGCACATATCGAGCATATTGTGTGTATGTTATTGAAATGCTTGGTATGTGTGGGATCTGACTATCTAGTTGTTTATCCTTAGTAGCCTCTCTTACCGGGAAATGTCTCCTAGTGTTTCCACCGAGCCATGGTAGCTTGCTACTGCTCCGGAACACTTAGGCTGGCCGGCATGTGTCCTTCTTCGTTCCTGTGTCTGTCCCTTCGGGGAAATGTCACGCGATGAATACCGGAGTCCTGTTAGCCCGCTACAGCCCGGTTCACCGGAGTCCTGCTAGCCCAGTGCTACAGCCTGGATTCACTCGCTGATGACCGACACGTTCGATGCTGGGTCATGGATGCCTGTCCCTGTAAGTTTGTGCCACTTTGGGTTTACGACTAGCCATGTCAGCCCGGGCTCCTTATCATATGGATGCTAGCGACACTGTCATATACGTGTGCCAAAAGGCGCAAACGGTCCCGGGTAAAGGTAAGGCGACACCCGTGGGAATACCGTGCGTGAGGCCGCAAAGTGATATGAAGTGTTACATGCTAGATCTATGTGGCATCGAGTCGGGGTCCTGACAGCGTTGGTATCAGAGCTTGACTGCCTATAGGATTACCAAGCCAAACTGGTCGAAGTTGAGTCTAGAAATTCTTTAGTTATATAAGGGAATTGATTGTGGGATGGAACGTAAGGCTCTTTTTACTCCTTATACCTCATGGCCTTTTGATCTGAGTCATCATCTTCTCTTCTACGGGGATTAAGAACTAGGCTATCTCTTCTTTCTATCAGGATCACGTGTTACTAATCCGTAGAC
Organism: Triticum dicoccoides; assembly: GCF_002162155.2. Classification (NCBI taxonomy): domain Eukaryota; kingdom Viridiplantae; phylum Streptophyta; class Magnoliopsida; order Poales; family Poaceae; genus Triticum; species Triticum dicoccoides. Next base: position 67,308,951 of record NC_041383.1, read on the forward strand.
TTAAGATTGTTGGGTTTAAGTCTCAGTTCAGTTCCTACTACTTCCGTATGTTAATTGTTGATCTCGAAACCTTGATATTGTGCTTCTGAGTGGTTATGCCACCATTTTTGTGAATGTCTCAAATCTTTTTTGAGCATTTACAGTCGTTATGCTGTCCGAGTCATCCCAGGTTTCTAAGTAGTCTGATGCATTTGCAAATCCTTTCTTCCCGTTTCAATGTTCCCATGGGCCAGATTAACCACACTAATCAGTGAGTTGAGGTACTCCGTTACCTTGACATATATGTTGGAGATATTATTATGACCCTAGGTGTCTTAGAGGATCATCTAGTAATTTAGCCATGATTTGTGTTCCCAGTGTGATGATTCTGGCCATCATTCTCGAAAGCATCCTGTGATGCTACTTAGTAGTAGGTATTCTGTTCCTGGGTTCTTGAACCCGAGATTCACTCTACCTACTTCATGTTGATAGTAATTGCTAGTGCCTTTAGGATATTAGTAACCTTTGCGATAGTCCTTGAAGTCCGTGGTATCTTCTTCTTCCAAATACCATGAACTACTTATGGCAGAAGTTCCCCGTTGAACTGAAATATCACAACAGGATTATTCTTGAGAAGTTCTCCATTCATAAATCGTGACTCTGCCAGTTCTACCTTTCTGCATGGGTTATCCGGAAGAAATATGTTGAACTTGGTTCGACATACTAATCTATGCATCCACAACTCAGAAAATTATATGTTCCTTTGAGTTGTTCTCTTTAGTTGCATTCTGACCCTCGTCTATCAATTGGTAGTCAAGAGTATGCGTGCGTTCGTTTATCGATGCCTATTACTCTTGTGGTCCGTCAAGCCATTCTATCGCGGAATGACTAGGAGAAACAAACTCCAGTACCTCATCCATATCTAGGATTGGGTCAAAGTAGTTGTATTCCGCAGATCAAATGCCAATCCAGCTTTTGGTTCTGTTCTACCTTGGAGTATTACCCCCTTCATGTCAGAATTGTCATGAGAACTGCACCAACTTTCATGAACTTTGACGTAGTAATACTTCTCACCATCATTAGTCATTCCTCGGCCATCGTGTTGATGCAACCGGAATACCGACAAATGAATTGTGATGTGTGAATTCAATACTCCCAGCAACCTCGTTGCTTGGTAGTTAAGGGACAATAATTTCATTCTTAGCGTGTTGGTTTTTGAATCATCCTTCTAAGACTGATCGTGCTACCTAGTCCTTATTTCGGTGCACCCTTCGATTGATGAGTTATGATCTTGTCAAGTCCTCGCTCATTTGATCATATCATCTTGCCCTGAAAAGCAAGATTGTTCTCGAGCTTAGTAACATATCGGTGGTTCGTGATTTTCCGAATATCTTCTCGAAAGTATCACCAGGCTGTCACCTGACTGTTATGTTGAGCTCGTGATCAAGTTGGTTTATCCTGTAAACCACCCTTTCTCCAAGAATCCGTGTTGGATACCCCTGAGCTAGTTGGTTAAGCTAGACAACAACCTGGAGAATTGGAAGATAAAAGCTTGCCTGACTTAGTTCGCCCCAAAGGGATATTCTTGTGTAGTGTGTGTTGAAGAAAGACGATATCTTCATCGATTGGTCCCTATGATCAGTTGCTGGACCTATTGTCTTATCAATCCTTTGATTTGAGTGTGGGCTATCGTCAAATCAAATCAGTACCAACGATGCTCGTAATGTTGTCTTATTTGTGGTTGATCCCTCGAGCATACACCATTACATCTTTGGTCTGACCAATGCTATCACCGTGTTCACTTAACTATGGAATTCCTTTTAAAAGGAAACCCAGATGAATTGTTGTTGAGCCCATTGACAACATCCTTATCTCCTCCATGATTTTGTTGGACATTAAGCTAGTGTTGGAAACTTTTGAAAGCATTTTCTTCATGCTAGCTCATGAAGTATTTGTTTGATGAAAGGAGTGACTTCCTCTTATACACGTGCATTTGGTGAAAGTTGCCGCCGTGAATTTGAGAAAGTTAGTTTTGCTTCCTCTGGAATCATCGCAAGTCAGTCATGCACACGTGCGAAGTATTCTGTGGTCTGGAGACTTGCAACCTTCATTCCATATGTATACCCTAGCACACCAAGCCACTGATTGTTTTGTTCACGGAAAAGGAGTTGATGTGCTAATCCTAGGTCATGCACAAGACTTCCATATCCTCGATTATGGTTCCCAACCAGAACTCGGTAGTGTTTTATTGTAAGACTACCATGTGGGCATGCCTGTCTGGGACAACGTGTTCACATGTTTATAGCAGAACCAACTCATGTTTTGGAGCTTGCTATCGTAGTTCATTTCCCGAGAATCTCGCAATGTCATCTCGTCGATTTGTGTTGCAAACTTTCATTTTTCTTTCTAGACTTGGTGAGCCTGGAATATCCTGACACCAACCAGATCTGAATCTCAGGCAGATATGATGGTTGGAATATTTCCCAAGAACTATAATATTGGTCCCTCAATAACCGGTAAAGTGGATGTCGTGGCCAACACACCCAGCCGGAAGACCTATTATTGTAGTATCTTGTTTGAGGAAGTTGGCCACCTCCCCATAAGGATTCCGTAGGATTTACCTCCGTAACTGTTCCTTATGGATTCTATTGCTCCCGAAGTCCGACCTTTACTGGATGTTCTAGTTAGCAAACCATATCTAAGAATGGGTTACACTAGCACGTCAAGGAGAACATTAGAAGCAGAGTGCTAAATGTCTCTCGGTCGATCATCCAGATTTTGTTTCCTTGGCCTCGCTAGGGTGAAATCTGAGTTGATGTTATCTTCCTATGCATCTGCATCGTCCATCGTTGTTCATCATGGTGGTATGTTGTGTTGCCAGGATTCTTGACACGGATGTTGGTAAAACCTTGATGAATATGGAAATGCTCAAGTTCTTGAGAGCACGCACAAGCGCTAGGTGTTATCATCGGCACTAACTGGGTTTGCTCTCAGTTTCCTCGACAATGCTATGATCTTTTCAAACAGTGAATTCACTCTCTGTTGTTGGGTTTTCCCCAGTTACCAGAATCATTCCCAGCATTTGCATTTTGTTCCCAGCTTGCACCGCCAATGTGCCATTCTACCACGGGTCTCTTCCATCTCCGGTGATAAGCAAATTCATCCATTACGTTGTCTTCAACAAGGTAATCCACATCATCCAAGTCCGAATATGCCATTCTACCGACCCCGCCAATCGATTGCTGTGATTTGCCTTCGGCTGATATAGAGAGTCTCAGTGATCTCTATATCAAAGGTAATTCTTTTTGCCACTTAAGATAATAATCTACGAATCACCCTTCTCCAGGATGTTTCGTCGTGGTGTCATGGCAATTCAACTCCTCGCTATGTTGACAACCGATCACCACATTCTTAAGTCTGGAATTGCTGTCTACCTAGTGAACCTCGTCACCTGCTCCACTCCGTCCCTCTAGAGGTATGCTTCGTCTCTCAGCTTGAGAGATGTTGCTATGTCACATTCCGGAAGTTAATCCTGAGTTGTTCGATCTTCGAGAAGATCGACCCTTCTAGAGTCTCCTTCTTCCCTCCATGTCATGTTGACAGGATTTCTCAGAGCAAGACTTCAAGACAATGATGGTGATCGAATCAACGCTTTGATAAAGTGCACCCTGGATCGTGAAGATTGTGCTAGTTTGCGTTTCCCCTTCACCCTACCCTACGCTTGAATCTCGGGACGAGATTTTTGTTTAGTGGGGGTGAGTTGTCACATCCCTAGTTCTGACAATGCCTAGTGCATGCATTAGAGTGTTACATCATGTTTAAATTTCATTTAAACCTGAGATGGGGATTGACTAAGCCCTAGCACCAAATGAATTCAACTAGGGTCAAAATAAAACCTTTTTCATTGAACTCAAAATGTCCTCTAAAAATGTTCAACATTTCTGGTTTGAGGTGGAAGCATCTACCAAAAATGGTTTATATTTTTGCAGGACATATTTGGTCACTGAATTAAATCATATAGTATTTTCATTTGGGCATTTAAATGCTATTAAATATTTCAAATGCTCAAATAATCATAAACTAAAATGTTTACTGTTGGATATATTCTAAACAGTAGCCATGATTAGTTTCATGATTTTTGTAAGTGTCTGAGTATTTTTAATAAAGCCCTAAATTTACAGAATAATAGAAAACTGAGATAATTAGAAAAGGAGAGAGAGAGAAAGACCCGTACCTGGGCCACTTACCTGTAGCCGGCCCAGCTGGCCAGCCCATCTGGCCGGCCCAGCCCACCTCCTCCCCCTTGTCCTCTTCCTCCTCTGCCAGGAGGACGAACAGAGGCGAGGCGTGGCGCGCGCCCGAGAGGCCTCGGCCACCTCCTGCTTTCCCCCTGGCCACCTCCTGCCTGGTTGCCTCCCTCCTCGACGCCCGGAGACGCCACGCACTCCCCCTCGCCCCCTGCACCTCTCCTCTCTCCCCTTGGACCCATTCCCTCCTCTGCTTCCCTCTCGCGCACACCACCGAGCGGAGCTCGCCGTCATCGTCGCCGTACCCATGGCCACCACCACCCCCTCTCCTCCCCGACGTGCTCCTGAGCTCCGCAGTGCCTCCCTCGACCTCCCCGTCGGCTCACGCGACCGGAGAAGCCCCGAAGCGCCGTCCCGACGCTTTTCCCCTCCTCGGCCACCGAGGACCACCGCTGTCGATTCGCCGCCTCCGACGCCTCCCCGAGCTCCCCGAGACCGCCGACGAACTCCCCGTGAGATCCTCTTCTCTTCCCCTCACTCCCCGCACCTGATTTCGTCCCCTAGCTCCTTCTTCCACCACGGCCGAAGCTCGCCGCCGCCGTGCCTCGTCGCCGTCGTGGCCAGAGCCACTGGAGCTCCCACCTGAGTGCACCATCGTGCTCAGAACGTCTCCACAGGCCCGTAGCACGCCCCAGCTCGCCTTCCTGTGCCCCTAGCTCTCGCTCGTGTCTCGCCCGAACTCCGGCCGCCGCCGCGAGCTCGCTTCCGACGAGCTCGGTCCACCCCAGCTGCTCCCGCTTGCCCCGTTAGATGCGCCACTCCTCCAGCTCCCCGTAGAACCAAACCCCGTCGCAAACCACCGTCTGTAGCACCGTCCCGAGCAACTCCGGCGAGGTCCCGCCGTCGCCGTGGTCGCCGGCGTCACTTGGTGACGTGGCACGTCATTAGCCACTAATGACCCAACCAAACCAACCCCAGTGCCACTGCCATGTGGGCCCCGTAGCGGGTCAAAGCCCAAGTCAACGCGGGATTAGCCCCTGTGTCACTGACATGTGGACCCCACATGTCAGGTTTGACCCGAGCCGGCCCCTGTTGACTTGCTGACGTCATGCCAACGTCATGCTGACGCAGTAATGTTTTCTGGATTTAATTTAATTCTGAAATTCCAGAAAATGCCTAAAACTTCAATAAATCATAGAAAATTAACCGTAACTCCAAATTAAATAATTTATATATGAAAAATTATCAAAAAAATTCAAGGAATCCATCTGTACCATTTTCATGCATGTTAGAACAACTTATAGCTGCTGTATAGCACAAATCAATTAAATGGCATTTGAATAATCACATATGGAGTTTGAATTTGAATCTTGTATTCAAACCAACTTCATTTAATCTGTTGCTAGTTGCATTAGCTCAAAACACATTCATATTGCCATGTCATGAGCATGCATCATATTGTGCATTGCATTGATTGTATTTCTTCCTTGTTGCCGGTATTTGTCCCCTCTCGATAGACATGATACCGATGATGTGATCGTTGACACTGATGAAGACTCAATGTTATCTTCAGAAGTGCCAGGCAAGCAAAACCCCCTTGTTCATTCCGATACAATCCTACTCTCTCGCTCCTGCTCTCTTTTACTGCATTAGGACAACACCGATTCATCTGTTACTTGCTGCGGTAGCTGAACCCCTTTATCCTTTGCATGACCTGTCATTCCCACAGTAAATAGATGAAACTCACTAGCATGAGTAGGAGTTGTTTGAGCCCTGATGTGCCTACTCATTCATGCTTGTTTGTCATGCCTGCTACTGCTTAGAGTTGAGTCAGGTCTGATTCATCCGGGATGAATCAGAGGTGTGTGAACATGTCCTACGGTGTGTGAGCTAAGCGTGTGAACACGATTTGGTAAAGGTAGCGGTGAGAGGCCATGTAGGAGTACATGGTGGGTTGTATCATTGCAGCCGTCCTCAGGAACTGAGTTCTGTGTTTGTGATCCATGATTCAGCTACTACCACGCATTGGGCCCGAAACCAATGGACCCTCTCGGCTTCTTGATCACCCTTTTCCTCTGTCCAGGAGTTGCAAGTAGTTTCTGGTGTTTGTAGTATGCTGGAGGCCGTGGGCAGCGCTGACCGTAGGGGTGGGCTGTGATGCGGTAGGCACGTGGCACGGTGTACCGGGCGCCCGTTTGGTGTCTCGGGAACCCTGTTCACATCGTTTGGGGCTGTGAGCGAAACTCCAGCCGGATCTCCTCATGGATGGAACCCGAATAGGCGATAAACCTGGACTAGAGACTTGAGTGTTTAGGTAGGCCGTGGCCGACACCCACGTTGGGCTTCCGCTTGAAGGTTGCCGAGTACATGTCGTGTAAACGGCGGTAAGTGGTGAGAGCGTGTGTGAAGAAGTACACCCCTGCAGGGTTAATATCATCTATTCAAATAGCCGTGTCCGCGGAAAAGGACTTCTGGGTTGCTTATATCAGTTCATAGACAAGTGAAAGTGGATACTCTAAAATACGCAAGATAAGCGTGAGTGCTATGGATGGCGTTCTCGTAGGGAGATGGGAGCGGATCCATAGTGGTGTATTGATATGGTGAATATGTGGACTCGTGTGCGCCACCTCAAAAGAGTTACATTGCAGTCGTAGTTCAGGATAGCCACCGAGTCAAAGATGGCTTGCTGCAGTTAAACCCCACCATCCCCTTTGTTGATAATGATGCATATGTAGATAGTTCTGATGTAAGTCTTGCTGGGTACATTTGTACTCACGTTTGCCTATTTTATGTTTTTGCAGAGAGACTTCAGTCTCACTAGTAATTCCGCGTGGTCTTCGACGTTTAGCTTGATACCTCAGCTACGATCTTGTGCCCTCGGCAGGATCTGATAGATAGTCTGGCTTCTCAGCCTTTTCATTTATAGATGTCTGTACTCAGACATGATAGCATCCGCTTGTGCTTTGACTTGTATGCTCTGATTGTTGGGTCGTGAGACCCACGTTTGTAATGTCTCGCTCCTCGGAGCCTATTGAATAAACTACCTGAGTCGTAGAGTCATTTTGTGATGCCATGTTGTATTGCACATATCGAGCATATTGTGTGTATGTTATTGAAATGCTTGGTATGTGTGGGATCTGACTATCTAGTTGTTTATCCTTAGTAGCCTCTCTTACCGGGAAATGTCTCCTAGTGTTTCCACCGAGCCATGGTAGCTTGCTACTGCTCCGGAACACTTAGGCTGGCCGGCATGTGTCCTTCTTCGTTCCTGTGTCTGTCCCTTCGGGGAAATGTCACGCGATGAATACCGGAGTCCTGTTAGCCCGCTACAGCCCGGTTCACCGGAGTCCTGCTAGCCCAGTGCTACAGCCTGGATTCACTCGCTGATGACCGACACGTTCGATGCTGGGTCATGGATGCCTGTCCCTGTAAGTTTGTGCCACTTTGGGTTTACGACTAGCCATGTCAGCCCGGGCTCCTTATCATATGGATGCTAGCGACACTGTCATATACGTGTGCCAAAAGGCGCAAACGGTCCCGGGTAAAGGTAAGGCGACACCCGTGGGAATACCGTGCGTGAGGCCGCAAAGTGATATGAAGTGTTACATGCTAGATCTATGTGGCATCGAGTCGGGGTCCTGACAACTAGCTAGAGTGATGATTCCATTGGGCCTGGGCATTTTGAGCTTCATGTACCCGTAATGGGGTATAGCCTGAAAACTCGTGAATGCGTCCTGCCCCAAGAGGGCGTGGTATCCGCTGCTGAACGAGGCCACTTGGAATGTAATTTCTTCGGACCTGTAATTCTCTGGCATGCCGAATACCACATTCAGTGTGATTTTTCCCGTGCATTGTGCCTCCCGTCTAGGGATGATTCCCCTGAAGGTCGTGCTACTTCGCTCAATGTGGCTCTTGTCAATTTCCATCTTGTTAAGGGTTTCCTCATAGATGAGGTTTAGTACGCTTTCGCCGTCCATGAGCACTTTAGTGAGCCTGAAGCCTCCACGATTGGGCTAAGGACCAAAGCAGTTGGTGCTCGAACTGTTGGGAATTGAGGTTCGTCACTGGCATTGTAAGTTATAGCCATGTCGTTCCATGGATTTATTGTTGCCACGTGGCAAACTTCGGCGAGGCTGCGCTGAGCTCGCTTGCGCCTATTATTTGAGGCGAAAGTCTCGAAGACTGTAAATACCGTATTGTTGTCTCCGGCGGGATGTTGCTCTGCTGTATGTTCTATGAGGAGATCCTCGCCGCTCTTTGCTACCTGCCGGAGTATCCAACATGCTCTAAGGCTATGCGTTGGCGTAGTGTCTGGTGTGCTGTGAATCTTGCACGGCCCATTTAGCCATTCTTCCAATACGGTTCCGCGCCTTGTGGCGGGCTTTATTTTTTTGATACTTGAATCGGGTGACTTACGAGAGTTTACCCTTTTAGTTCGGACATAGGATTTGATTAGAGCCGGATTGTCCCAGAAGCTTGTTTGGGTTTTCCAGGCGCTTTCCATCGTGCAGTATTTTTGCACTATGGCCGCTAAGTCAGCAAGTGTACTATGTCACGGCGACTTATAGCGTTGAGAATCCCTTTGTCCTTGCGACAGTCCTTGACCATGTTTATCACAAGGAGGAATCTGGCCCAGTAATGATGTACTGTTTCTTGGGGATCTTGTCTAATACGTGAAAGATTGGATAAATCTGGGTGGGTGGGAGGATTTAAATCCAAATCCCGACCCGATCTGGGACCCAGGGGCAAAGAGGCTTCCGAACTTAACGGCTCAGGTTCTGGGGCGTTGCCCGATCTATTCAGCCCGCCACCCGATTCTGAGTCCGGGGCCTGGGTCATGTCCTCCCGCGAGCGGGTGTTCGGCTCGGAGCTCGGAAATCCAGACATAGTTCGTCCTCAAAGTAGAGGGAGAATTAGGATGATGCTCTTCCACTACTGCTATCTCATGGGTGACCAGTGGAGAATGAATCTCCCTTTGGTCGGGTTTAAGCCCGATCTGGTCATAGTCCGTAGCAACGCCCAGGGCGGCGATGTGATCCAAGAGCTCATTCAGGGAGAAGAGCTCTATTGGGTCCATCTGTTCGGCAAATTCCGAATCAGCGTGGAGGCTATTTTTAATGACCTGAGAAGTCATTGTCGGTGTGACAGTCGATCGGGCGGTCACAACGAAGCCACCCAGCCGGAGAGTTTGGCCTAGAGCCAGGGCTCCCCCGGAGGTGATGTTGTCTTTGACAACAAGACGAGCCATCAAGCCTTATCGCGACGACAGAGTGGAACTCTCAATGAAAGCACCAATGTCAGTGTCAAAACCGGCGGATGTCGGGTAGGGGGGCCCGAACTGTGCGTCTAAGGCTAATGGTAACAGGAGGTTGGGGACACGATGTTTACCCAGGTTCGGGCCCTCTCGATGGAGGTAATACCCTACTTCCTGCTTGATTGATCTTGATGATATGAGTATTACAAGAGTTGATCTACCACGAGATCAGAGAGGCTAAACCCTAGAAGCTAGCCTATGGTATGATTGTTGTTGTCCTACGGACTAAACCCTTCGGTTTATATAGACACCGGAGGGGGACTAGGGTTACACAGGGTCGGTTTACAGAGAAGGAGATCTATACCCGAATCGCCAAGCTTGCCTTCCACGCCAAGGAGAGTCCCATCCGGACACAGGACGAAGTCTTCTATCTTGTATCTTCATAGTCCAACAGTCCGACCAAAGTATATAGTCCGGCTGTTCGGATACCCCCTTATCCAGGACTCCCTCAGAGGGCCCGAGCGGAAGGCAGGGGCAGCCGCCCACTTTGTGCCTCTGGGAGCTGTGATATAGAACCACCTTTGTTGCCATAAATCAGATACCTCCGGAAAGGAACTTTCTGGCCATGAGGCATTAGCGCTTTTGCTTATTATAGCTCCCCCGCACTCCACATGTCGCCCATCGATCACCTTTGGCTTTACATTGAAGGTCTTGAGCCATAGACCAAAGTGTGGGGTGACGTGGAGGAGGGCTTCGCACACGACGATAAACGACGAGATGTGAAGGATGGAATCCGGAGCCAGATCATGAAAATCTAGCCCGTAATAGAACATGAGCCCCCTCACAAAGGGATCAAGACTAAAGCCTAAGCCTCGAAGGAAGTGGGAACAAATACGATGCTCTCGTTGGGTTCGGGAGTGGGGATGACCTGCCCGTGGGCAGGAAGCCTATGTTGGATTTCAGCTGTCAGATACCTGGCCTCCCTGAGCTTCTCGATGTCATCCTCTGTGACAGAGGAGGCCATCCACCGACCTTGAAGGTTGGATCCGGACATGATCGAAGGTGCGAAGCGCTTAAGCCTGAGCTTTGGCTGTTGGAACTCGAGGTGGGGGAAGGAGCAAGCGTGGGAAGAAAGGGACAGGCCTCTGTCCCTCTATAAAGGGGGTGAATATCAAGCGTCCTCGGCGTGACCATTTGGGACTTGCCTAAAATCGGGGAGTCATACCAACAGGCGCAGTTGGGTTACCCATGCCCGTATTGATGAGAATCCTGCGATAAGGGGAACACGATCTCTGCTTCGACAAGACGTGCCAATAAAACCGCCTCGCAACACGAGTAGTGGCAGGCTGGGAAAAACGGTTCGTAACGACCAGGCCACGGCGTGATGTCACGCAAGGAAAAGTTGTCAGCGGATTTGATTTGTGGAATATTATGCTCTCTACGACGGTATGTGGAATTTATTTTGTAGAGCCGGACACGATTCATGTGTTCGAAATTTACCTTGGAGTATTCGGAGATGGAACCCGCCTTGCCATGCCGAAGACAATCTGCGCGTCGGACTCATCGTCACTGAAGCCTGGTTCAGGGGCTACTGAGGGAGTCCTGGATTAGGGGGTACTCGGACAGCCGGACTATATACTTTGGTCGGACTGTTAGATTGTGAAGATACAAAATTAAAGACTTCATCCCGTGTCCGGATGGGACTCTCCTTGGCGTGGAAGGCAAGCTTGGAAACTCGGATATGAAGATCTCCTTCTCTGTAACCGACTCTGTGTAACCCTAGCCCCCTCCGGTGTCTATATAAACCGGAGGGTTTAGTCCGTAGAACAGAAACAACAATCATAATCATAGGCTAGCTTCTAGGGTAGCCTCTACGATCTCGTGGTAGATCAACTATTGTAATACTCATATCATCAAAATCAATCAAGCAGAAAGTAGGGTATTACCTCCATCGAGAGGGCCCGAACCTGGGTAAACATCGTGTCCCCCGCCTCCTATTACCATTAGCCTTAGACGCACAGTTCGGGACCCCCTACCCGAGATCCGCCGGTTTTGACACCGACACTCGTACTCGGCAAAGACGAAAGAACTCGGTAACAACAATCTTTCCAGTAGTGACTAGGGGGATCAATACCATAAGCGCAATCATAACCTAAAGTATTTGCTAACTTTTCAGCTCTCTCTCTCTCTCTCTCTCT
>NC_041383.1:67321076-67329220 GCF_002162155.2 Triticum dicoccoides
GACTTGAGTTTCTACAATACAAATAACTATTGCGGCAAACTTTAACGCGAGTTTGCGTAGGTCTTGAATTGTCGGGGTGTTGCCGATACACCGACAGTTCCAGCTTAGAAGACTCATTGCGCCCGACGAGGCCGCGCAATGTACATCATTGTTTTTTGGCACCACGGGCAAGCTCTTCCCTCCTCCTGGAGAGCTCTTCTCACTTGCTTGCACTATCTTGGGCCTTTTCTTGGGCCCGGCGGCGCCCCTCGAAGGAGTCCAACAAAATATTTTGGATGAAGAAGTGATGTCCTCTAGAATAGCAGGCGATTTTGGATGGTGATTCTTTCCCACAAATTCAGTTTGCAGGATCATGGTTACCCAGCAGCACAAAGTAACATCTTGCGGAGGTACCTCGTCCTTGAACAACAAATTAACGAATCTGGTCGCTCCTCAAAGACTTCACAAACAAATTCAGTCTGCGCCATGTTACCTTGTACTCCGAACCTATATGTACCTCTTTGTACTCTGAAGGAATCAAGCAAGGCATTCCGCTAAACTTCAGTGAACACAAGGCGAAAAATGATTTTTCTGTAGTGTATATCCACTGTGTTTTCTAAGAAATTGCCGAATTGGAGAATGGATCGTGCGGCTAATGGATCAGTCCCTGCAGTTGTATGTAGCTTCCACCTTCATCCGTCAGATACAGTGAGGTTTTCCTTTCAAAAAGAAAGATACAGTGAGGTTGCCATCAGGTATTCCTTGCATTGTTCGCCTTTGTTTCTCCGCTCGCCTGGGCCTGGCCTCCGTTCGAACCACCTCGTGATGTTTCGAATCAAATTCGGAGTTCAGATCAGATCCGGATCATGTTGGTTTTGATCGTCCGGTTGTTCTCCCTTTCGAATTTGGATTCCCTTATGCCCAGCAGTCCCCACTATATATACGACGACAGGCTTGATCTATCGGCACCGTATCAATTGACGTTGTGCAAGAAAAGAGGGCCCCAAAGTTAACTAGCCAATCTTTCCATGATGTCGTTCTTCAACCTGCGTCTCTTCGCTTCCATGGCAATGGCGGATATCCTCCGCTTCCCAGGAGAAGACCTGCACGATCAGATGCCCTGGAGCTGCCCGAAGGAAGCAACGGCGGAACTCCCGCTGCCGGTCGGATCGTCCCGTGAAGAGCCCCAGGGCGTTGTGGACTGCTTGGAGGAGGCCGACTCCACGCTCGCGGAGAGGAGTTCCACCAGCGCTTGAAGTAATGCATGTGTGATGTGTTCGTGCGTGAGTTTGAGGATTGCAAGTAGTAATTAATATCTTTGACAACATTGTATGAATTGCAGTATGCTAGTAGTACTGTAGTATACTATAGATAAGCTATGCTTACAACTTAGAGGTACTAGATAGAACCTTACGTCGATTTTTGTGTCTTTGCCGATTTTTTTAGTAACAAATATTCAGTAATCTATAGTGCATTCTATGGAAGAGTAGCATGTATGAAAAATGCATGGTGATAGTGCGAGAAACCTAACGGTGGAAACATATCACAATTTTTGACACTCAATGCAAAAATTATAGCATTTTGAATTCATCGAAAAGAAAGGTAATTACGTTACTACATGCGGATAAATTCGAAATTTGTATGTGATGTGATGGGGCTTTGGTGACCCAGGAGAGGAATTTCTTTTTTGATAAAGAATACCACGAAAACTTCTCGTATTATGGTGCATGTCCAGTTTGCTATATAGTACTAGCAAAGAACGTGTGCGTTGTAATGGGAGAAAAAAAATACCGCACCCAATAACCATAACTCAAGACCCCCAATAGGTCTTGCCGAGGCTTCTCTCTGTCGGCATTAGATTAGAAATCTTTTTTTTTTCGTTCTAGGTCCGAGGTGCGCATGCATGGTTATCGATAGTTTCTTTTTGTCTATAATCTGGCTTTGTTGAGGTGTTCGCTTGCAATCCAGATGAGTGTCGGTATGAAAGTATGCTAGATTGTGTGCTATTGATTAAGGTTGCACCCTAAGCAATATTTTAAAATGGTGAACATATAAAATAACATCATAGATTCTACATATTTTTCTAATCAAATTTCATATATAACATGTTAAAATTGGAGTTATCGTTTAAAAGATATAAATATTTTAAGAAGAGTAGTATTTGCTCTAGATGCATTGTGGCTTAATTATTAGAAAAGGCAGGGGGTTTCCCATAAAACATATAAAATGATTGGTTTTCTCACTTAAAGATGTACCGCAGATTTATTACCAAAAAAAGAAGGGGGTTTCTATAAAATGATAAAAACAACCCGTTTTATGTGTATTAAAGGTGGATCACGGGTTAATTATTGGAAAATAAAGGGGTTTTTTTTGCAAAACTCTGTGATGGACGGGCATGAACACTAATAATCCCTTTATTAGTAAAAAAAATAGGTATAGAAGAGCATCTCTAGTGCCGACCCTCAAAGCGGTAGTATCCGTCTGGACGCAGCTGTTCGGACCCCAGAAGCCCTCCAACACCGAACCCCATTCGTCCGCGAAGCAGTCTGAACCATGGTTTTCCCACAAACTGAAACCAAACGTCAGAGGCCTTTGCGGGAGTTCGGACACGAGACACTTCAGACATAGACACCCCTGGCCCACCCAAAAGCAAGGCGGGGCCGTGCTTTTGTAGCCGCCTCCACTGTTCCCGCAGCAAAATACCCTATTCTTTTTTTCCATCCTGCTACTCTCCACCCAATTTCCACCCTTTTATCTCACTCTCTTCTTCCCTCTCGCTGCCGATGCATGGAACTGGAGGAGAACCTACCAGAGATGGAGGTGCTGGACGATTAGATCTTCACACTCGCTTGGAAGATAAACGGCGACGTGACAATATTGTTGCATCAAAGCGAAGGCTGCAAAGAGGAAACACTCGAGAAGCAGAAGGCCGAAGGAGGGTGTGCTGGTGGCGGACATTGAGGGAGTCCTGGATTAGGGGGTATCCGGATAGCCGGACTATATACTTTGGCCGGACTGTTGGACTATGAAGATACAAAATTGAAGACTTCGTCCCGTGTCTGGATGGGACTCTCCCTGGCGTGGAAGGCAAGCTTGGCGATTCAGATGTTAGATCTCCTTCTCTGTAACCTACTCTGTGTAACCCTCGCCCCCTCCGGTGTCTATATAAATCGGAGGGTTTAGTCCGTAGGACAAAAACAACAATCATAATCATAGGCTAGCTTCTAGGGTTTAGCCTCTACGGTCTCGTGGTAGATCAACTCTTGTAATACTCATATCATCAAGATCAATCAAGCAGGAAGTAGGGTATTATCTCCATCGAGAGGGCCCGAACCTGGGTAAAACATCGTGTTCATCGCGTGACGTGCTAAACTCTTTAAGGTCTCTCTCTTTGACAGAAGACTCTTGGCCGAACTATGTCCGGCTCGAGTGGGATACGGACGACGAAGAAACTCGCTGCCCGCCCACCACCCACTTAATAGCCACTGTCGACGACTTAACAAACATGCTTGACTTCGACTCCGACGACATCGACGGTATGGACGTCAATGCATGGGACAATCTGGAACCACCACCCACGGGGCGCTGGACTGCCACCTCATCATATGATGTATACATGGTGGACACGCCTAAGGAGGACAACAGCGACAAAAAGGATGCAACGGAGGATAAACCCCCCAGACAAAAGCCAAAATGACGGCGTAGGCGCCACTCTAAGTCCAGCCACAGTAAAAATAGCGACAACAGCGCAAGAAAAATTGACACCCCGGTCGACTCCAAAGGAAATAATGACCACACGGACCCAGCGATGGAGCAGGATGAGCCAGGTCACGCCAAACACAGCCCGGAGCTGACGCCTGATCACGGCGATCCCGGGGGTAGAACTCATTAACCTGCCTCTGGAGAGGAGGACAGTCCGGACGACAATGCATTCATTCTGGAAAAACATTTGGAACAAGAGAACCTCCACAGAAGGCTTATGGCCACCGCAAGGAGCCTAAAGAAGCAGAAGCAAAGGCTTAAGGCCGCGCAGGATACGCTCAACCGCAGATGGAACAAAGTGCTAGACACTGAAGAAAAATATGGCGACGATCGCCACACAAAGAGCTACCCAAAGCGCAAGCTGCTGCCCGAATTCGACGATGAGGCCATAGAGCCCATTCCGCCGAAGAATAATATGGCCGATCAGCCGGACCGACCACCTCGTGGCCGCGATAGAGCAGCTACTGACGCCGCACACAGGCCAGCACACGATTTACGTGACCTCCTGGACAAAAAGGCTGGTGCGACCAGGTCCATCTATGGATCTAGAGGATGCGCTCCGGCGCAAGATTATGGTCACCAAAACGATCATACTGATTGAATACCAGTTCGGAATCAACCCCGGACACAACAACCCCGTCAACAGCATGCCACGACATGTCCAGATACAGAGGGGTTGTGCACCCCCTGTGCTTCACTGACGAGGTGCTGGATCATGAATTTCCACAAAGATTCAAACCCGTCAATATAGAGGCATATGACGGAATGACAGACCCTGGGGTCTGGATTGAGGATTTTATCCTTCATATCCACATAGCTCGTGGGGATGACCTCCACGCCATCAAATAGCTTCCCCTCAAGTTGAAAGGACCAGCTCGGCATTGGTTGAAAAGCCTCCCTGAAAACTCAATTGGAAGTTGGGAGGAACTTGAGGATGCTTTCAGGGCCAATTTTCAAGGGACCTATGTCCGACCTCCGGATGTAGACGATTTAAGTCGCATAATACAACAGCCCGGAGAGTCAGCCCGTAAGCTTTGGAAAAGATTTCTCACTAAGAAGAATCAAATTGTTGATTGTCCGGATGCTGAAGCCCTAGCGGCCTTCAAGCACAGTATCCGGGACGAATGGCTTGCCAGACACCTCGGCCAAGAAAAGCCGAGGACAATGGCGGCCTTAAAAAGCCTTATGACCCGCTTTTGCACGGGTGAGGACAGGTTGTAGGCCCGTAGAGGCACCAACAACCCAAGCACATCCGAAATTAGGGATGGCAACGGGAAGCCACGACGCGATAAAAACAAGCATCGAAATAAGGAAGAAAGTCCGGACAACACGGCGGTCAACACCGGATTCAGGGGCTCTCAACCCAGTCAACGAAAGAAGCCATTTAAAGGCAGCAAAGATGGACCGTCCGGCCTGAACAATGTCCTGGACAGATTGTGTCAAATTCATGTCACCCCCGAAAAACCTGCGAATCACACTCATAGAGAATGCTGGGTCTTCAAGCAGGCCGGCAAGTTAAATGCCGAACACAAGGGAAGAGAAACACCAAGTGAAGACGAGGATGAGCCTTGCCAGCCGAACACTCGGGGACAGAAAAAATTCCCACCAGAAGTCAAAACAGTAAATATGATCTACGCGACTCACATACGAAAGAGAAGGCGCAAACACGCACTCAGAGACGTATACACTGTAGAGCCCGTCGCCCCCAAATTCAAACTCTGGTCGGCCTGCCCGATCACCTTTGATCGCAGGGAACATCCGACTAGTATCCGGCACGGAGGATCGTTTGCCTTGGTGCTTGACCCAATAATCGATGGATACCATCTCACTCGAGTCCTTATGGACGGCGGCAGTAGTCTCAATCTGATATATCAGGACACTGTCCGCAAGATGGGGATAGACTTGTCAAGAATAAGCCAAAGCAACACTACCTTTAAAGGAGTAATACCAGACGTTGAGGCCCACTGCACGGGCTCCCTCGTATTAGAGGTTACATTCCGTTCTCCCGACAACTTCAAAAGCGAAGAATTACTCTTCGACATCGCTCCCTTCCGGAGCGGTTATCATGCACTAGTCGGAAGAACGGCCTTTGCTCGCTTCAACACAGTACCGCACTACGCCTACCTTAAACTCAAGAAGCCCGGTCCACGTGGCGTCATTACTGTTAGCGGAAACATAGAGCGTTCCTTACGTGCGGAAGAGTATGTGGCAGCTCTAGCAGCCGAACACTAAGCAGTCTCTCCAATCAGAATGCACGATCGGTCGTTAAGACCACGGACACGGTTAGACGAGTCTGGTGCACCTCCGGCGGTAACATCCTAGATAAACCTGAGCTAGGGTCTATACATATACCCCCATAGGTGGCACTAGGGGCTGCAAACATGTAACAAAGCCCACAGTTTGGCTTGACCTTATTAATATAACAATATATCGCATTTTCACTACTCATTGAGAATAACCAACTTTTCGCATGCTTACACCAGACTCTTTTACATGAGTTTTCCTTTTTTTTACAGACACCATTCGCGTGACACCCTTCCAGGATAAGGCACAACAGAGACAAAGGCGCAGACGTGCAGCAGGGCCCCGCTCAAAGGTTTCTCTTTAGATTAAGCCCCTGTGTAAACCTTCTTTGCTGTCTCTTGTTGCTTGACATCCCATGGGTATTTAATACACCCACAAGGGATACTAGCGTTATTGGCATTTCGCCACGACAGATTAATGCACGTACCTTGAAATACAGGGTTCATAATCGAGGGCGTTACTCAGCCCAGTATATGTTATAAAGTCCGAATACCTTCGGGAGTGTTCGGCGTCGCGAGTTTGGCCTTATCTGCATCAGCTCTGAATCATGTCTTTGGTCAAATGTTGGGTTTGCCCGACTCCTGGGTTTGCTGTCTTACGTTCCGTTCTATCCGGATGAGCACCTTAGTAGAGAAAGCCGAAAACTGACTGTCATGATACAGCGAGAGACTGGTCAACCACTCGAGGACTTATCGGAATCTTCGGGATTCCTCCGCATTAACGAAGGGCCGTTTCTTGGTCATGTACATATGCGCACGTATTCGGATGCACGTGGAAGTACCAGGGGCTATATAGTAGCCCCACCTTTAAAATCCTATGGCTAAGTGAAAGTGTTAAAGCTATATAGTCTGGTTGCCTAGTTCGACGTGCGATCACCTCCTTAATGGACCAAGACGTTGTTGGAAATATGCCCTAGAGGCAATAATAAAATGATTATTATTATATTTCCATGTTCATGATAATTGTCTATTATTCATGCTATAATTGTATTAACCGGAAATCGTGATACATGTGTGAATACATAGACCACAACATGTCCCTAGTGAGCCTCTAGTTGACTAGCTCGTTGATCAACAGATGGTCATGGTTTTCTGATTATGGACATTGGATGTCATTGATAACGGGATCACATCATTAGGATAATGATGTGATGGACAAGTCCGAATCCTAAGCATAGCACAAGATCGTGTAGTTCGTTTGCTAAAGCTTTTCTAAAGTCAAGTATCAATTCCTTAGACCATGAGATTGTGTAACTCCCGGATACCACAGGAGTGCTTTGGGTGTACCAAACGTCACAAGTAACTGGGTGACTATAAAGGTACACTACATGTATCTCCGAAAGTATCTGTTGGGTTGGCACGAATCGAGACTGGAATTTGTCACTCCGTATGACAAAGAGGTATCTCTAGGCCCACTCGGTAATGCATCATCATAATGAGCTCAATGTGACTAAGTGGTTAGTCATGGGATCATGCATTATGTAACGAGTAAAGTGACTTGCCGGTAACGAGATTGAAAAAGGTATTGGGATACCGATGATCGAATCTCGGGCAAGTAACGTACCGATTGACAAAGGGAATTGCATACGGGATTACCTGAATCCTCGACATCGTGGTTCATCCGATGAGATCATCGTGGAACATGTGGGAGCCAACGTGGGTATCGATATCCCGCTGTTGTTTATTCGCCGGGGAGCTGTCTCGGTCATGTCTGCGTGATTCCCGAACTTGTAGGGTCTACACACTTAAGGTTCGATGACGCTAGGGTTATTAGGAAGACTTGTATGTGATTACCGAATGTTCTTCAGAGTGCCCGGATGAGATCCCAGACATCACGAGGAGTTCCGGAATGGTCCGGAGGTGAAGATTTATATATGGAAAGTTGTCATACGGTCACCGGAAATGTTCGGGGCATACCGGTATTGTACCGGGGCCACCGGAGGGGTTCCGGGGGTCCACCGGGAGGGGCCACCTCTCCCGGAGGGCCTCATGGGCTGTAGAGGGAAGGCAACCAGCCCTTGGAGGGCTGGGCGCCACCCCTCCCCTTGGTCCCATGTGCCTAGGGTTGGGGGGGAAACCCTAAAGGGGGCGCCCCCCTTG
>NC_041383.1:67329513-67336320 GCF_002162155.2 Triticum dicoccoides
CCCTCTAGATCTCATCTAGAGGGGGACGGCCCCCTTCGCCCTCCTCCTATAAATAGAGGGGCGAGGGGAGGGCTGCAACACCACATCCAAGGCGTAGCCCCTCCCCTCCCCAACACCTCTCCTCCTCCGCAAGAGCTTGGCGAAGCCCTGCCGGAGTACTGCCACTCCATCACCAGCACGCCGTCGTGCTGCTGTTGGAGCCCTCTTCCTCAACCTCACCCTCCTCCTTGCTGGATCAAGGCACGGGAGACGTCACCGGGCTGCACGTGTGTTGAACGCGAAGGTGCCGTTGTTCGGCGCTAAGATCGGAATCCACCGCGATCTGAATCACTTCGAGTACGACTCCTTCATCCGTGTTCTTGGAACGCTTCCGTCTCACGGTCTTCAAGGGTATGAAGATGCACTCCCCTCTCTCTCGTTGCTAGTTACTCCATATATTGATCTTGGTGATGCGTAGAAAATTTTTAATTTCTGCAACGATCCCCAACAGTGGCATCATGAGCTAGGTCTATGCGTAGTTTCTATGCACGAGTAGAACACAAGTTTGTTGTGGGCGTAGATTTTGTCAATTTACTTGCCACTACTAGTCTTATCTTGTTTCGGCAGCATCGTGGGATGAAGCGGCCCAGACCGACCTTACACCAACGCTTACGGACAGGTTCCACCGACTGACATGCACTAGTTGCATAAGGTGGCTAGCGGGTGTCTGTCTCTCCCACCTTAGTCGGATCTGATTCGATGAAAAGGGTCCTTATGAAGGGTAAATAGAAATTGGCATATCACGTTGTGGTTTTGGCGTAGGTAAGAAACATTCTTGCTAGAACCCTATAGCAGCCACGTAAAAACATGCAACAACAATTAGAGGATGTCTAACTTGTTTTTGCAGCATATGCCTTGTCATGTGATATGGCCAAAAAGGATGTGATGAATGAATTATATGTGATGTATGAGATTGATCATGTTCTTGTAATAGGAATCACGACTTGCATGTCGATGAGTATGACAACCGGCAGGAGCCATAGGAGTTGTCTTTATTTATTGTATGACATGCGTGTCACTGAATAACACCATGTAATTACTTTACTTCTTTGCTAAACCGTTAGCCATAGTAGTAGAAGTAATAGTTGGTGAGACAACTACATGGAGACATGATGATGGAGATCATGGTGTCATGCCGGTGACGATGATGATCATGGCGCCCCGAAGATGGAGATCAAAAGGAGCAAAATGATATTGGCCATATCATGTCACTATTTGATTGCATGTGATGTTTATCATGTTTTTGCATCTTATTTGCTTAGAATGACGGTAGTAAATAATATGATCCCTCATAATAATTTCAAGAAAGTGTTCCCCCTAACTGTGCACCATTGCGAAAGTTTGTTGTTTCGAAGCACCACGTGATGATCGGGTGTGATAGATTCTAACGTTCACATACAACGGGTGTAAGCCAGATTTACACACGCGAAACACTTAGGTTGACTTGACGAGCCTAGCATGTACAGACATGGCCTCGAAACACAAGAGACCGAAAGGTCAAACATGAGTCGTATAGTAGATACGATCAACATGAAGATGTTCACCGATGATGACTAGTCCGTCTCACGTGATGATCGGACACGACCTAGTTGACTCGGATCATGTATCACTTAGATGACTAGAGGGATGTCTATCTGAGTGGGAGTTCATTAAATAATTTGATTAGATGAACTTAATTATCATGAACTTAGTCTAAAACTTTTGCAAAATGTCTTGTAGATCAAATGGCCCACGCTCATGTCAACCTGAACTTCAACGCGTTCCTAGAGAAAACCAAGCTGAAAGACGATGGTAGCAACTATACGGACTGGGTCCGGAACCTGAGGATCATCCTCATAGCTGCCAAGAAAGCATATGTCCTAGAAGCACTTGTCCCAGCGAACCAAGATGTTATGAACGCTTGGCAGTCGTGTGTTGATGATTACTCCCTCTTTCAGTACGGCATGCTTTACAGCTTAGAACCGGGGCTCCAAAAGCGTTTCGAGCAACACGGAGCATATGAGATGTTCCAAGAGTTAAAAATGGTTTTCCAAGCTCATGCCCGGGTCGAGAGATATGAAGTCTCCGACAAGTTCTACAGTTGTAAGATGGAGGAAAATAGTTCTGTCAGCGAGCACATACTCAAAATGTCTGGGTTGCACAACCGCTTGTCCCAGCTGGGCATTAACCTCCCGGATGAGGCGGTCATTGACATAATCCTTCAGTCGCTCCCACCTAGCTACAAGAGCTTTGTGATGAACTACAATATGCAGGGGATGGTGAAAACCATTCCTGAGGTATTTTCAATGCTGAAATCAGCTGAGGTAGAAATCAAAAAGGAACATTAAGTGTTGATGGTCAATAAAACCACTAGTTTCAAGAAAGGCAAGGGTAAGAAGAACTTCAAGAAGGACGGCAAGGGAGTTGCCGCGCCTGGTAAGCCAGTTGCCGGGAAGAAGCCAAAGCACGGACTCAAACCTGAGACTGAGTGCTTTTATTGCAAGGGGAACGGTCACTGGAAGCAGAACTGCCCCAAGTACTTAGCGGATAAGAAGGCCGGCAACACCAAAGGTATATGTGATATACATGTTATTGATGTGTACCTTACCAGTACTCGTAGTAGCTCCTGGGTATTTGATACCGGTGCGGTTGCTCATATTTGTAACTCAAAACAAGAGCTGTGGAATAAGCGGAGACTGGCGAAGGACGAGGTGACGATGCGCATCGGGAATGGTTCCAAGGTCAATGTGATCGTCGTCGGCACGCTACCTCTACATTTACCAATGGGATTAGTTTCAAACCTCAATAATTGTTATTTAGTACCAGCTTTGAGCATGAACATTGTATCTGGATCTCGCTTAATACGAGATGGCTACTCATTTAAATCCGAGAATAATGGTTGTTCTATTTATATGAGAGATATGTTTTATGGTCATGCCCCGCTGGTCAATGGTTTATTCTTAATGAATCTCGAACGTGATGTTACACATATTCATAGTGTGAATACCAAAAGATGTAAGATTGATAATGATAGTTCCACATAGCTATGGCACTGCTGCCTTGGTCACATTGGTGTCAAACGCATGAAGAAGCTCCATGCAGATGGACTTTTGGAGTCTCTTGATTTTGAATCATTTGACACGTGCGAACCATGCCTCATGGGCAAAATGACCAAGACCCCGTTCTCTGGAACAATGGAGCGAGCAACCAACTTATTGGAAATTATACATACTAATGTGTGCGGTCCAATGAGCGTTGAGGCTCGCGGTGGCTATCGTTATGTTCTCACCCTCACTGATGACTTAAGTAGATATGGGTATGTCTACTTAATGAAACACAAGTCTGAGACCTTTGAAAAGTTCAAGGAATTTCAGAATGAGGTAGAGAATCAACGTGACAGAAAAATAAAGTTCTTACGATCAGATCGTGAGGGAGAATATTTAAGTCATGAGTTTGGTATGCACTTAAGGAAATGTGGAACTGATTCAAAACTCATGCCGCCTGGAACACCTCAGCGTAACGGTGTGTCTGAACGTCGTAATCGCACTCTATTGGATATGGTGCGGTCTATGATGTCTCTTACTGATTTGCCGCTATCATTTTGGGGATACGCTTTAGAGATAGCTACATTCACTTTAAATAGGGCACCGTCTAAATCCGTTGAGACGACACCGTATGAATTATGGTTTGGAAAGAAACCTAAGGTGTCTTTTCTAAAAGTTTGGGGATGCTATGCTTATGTCAAGAAACTTCAACCTGAAAAGCTCGAACCCAAGTCGGAAAAATGCATCTTCATAGGATACCCTAAGGAAACCATTGGGTATACCTTCTACCTCAGATCCGAAGGCAAGATTTTTGTTGCCAAGAACGGGTCCTTTCTGGAGAAAGAGTTTCTCTCAAAAGAAGTAAGTGGGAGGAAAGTGGAACTTGATGAAGTACTACCTCTTGAACCGGTAAGTAGCGCAGCTCAGGAAGATGTTCCTGTGGTGCCTGCACCGACTAGAGAGGAAGTTAATGATGATGATCAAGATACTTCTGATCAAGTTACTACTGAACTTCGAAGGTCCACAAGGACACGTTCTACACCAGAATGGTATGGCAACCCTGTCCTAGAAATCATGTTGTTAGATAACGGTGAACCCTCGAACTATTAAGAAGCGTTGGCGGGCCCAGATTCCAACAAATGGCTTGAAGCGATGCAATCCGAGATAGGATCCATGTATGAAAACAAAGTATGGACTTTGACAGACTTTCCCGATGATCGGCGAGCGATAGAGAACAAATGGATCTTTAAGAAGAAGACGGACGCGGATGGTAATATTACCATCTATAAAGATTGACTTGTCGCTAAGGGTTATCTACAAGTTCAAGGGGTTGAATACAATGAGACTTTCTCTCTTGTAGCGAAGCTGAAGTCCGTCCGAATCATGGTAGAAATTGCCACATACTATGATTATGAGATATGGCAAATGGACGTCAAAACGGCATTCCTTAACGGCTATCTTAAGGAAGAATTGTATATGATGCAGCCGGAAGGTTTTGTCGATCCTAAGAATGCTAACAAGGTATGCAAGCTCCAGCGATCCATCTATGGGTTGGTGCAAGCATCTCGGAGTTGGAACATTCGCTTTGATGAAAAGATCAAAGTGTTTGGTTTATGCAGACTTATGGAGAAGCCTGCGTTTACAAGAAAGTGAGTGGGAGCTCTGTAGCATTTCTCATATTATATGTGGATGACATACCTTTGATGGGAAATGATATAGAACTTTTGGACAGCATAAAGGCCTACCTGAATAAGTGTTTTTCACTGAAGGACCTTGGAGAAGCTGATTATATATTAGGCATCAAGATCTATAGAGATAGATCAAGACGCCTCATAGGTCTTTCACAAAGCACATACCTTGATAAGATATTGAAGAAGTTCAATATGGATCAGTCCAAGAAGGGGTTCTTGCCTGTGTTGCAAGGTGTGAAATTGAGCTCGGCTCAATCCTCGACCACGACAGAAGATAGAGAAAAGATGAGTATCATCCCCTATGCCTCGGCCATAGGGTCTATTATGTATGCCATGCTGTGTACCAGACCTGATGTAAACCTTGCCGTAAGTTTGGTAGCAAGGTACCAAAGTAATCCCGGCATGGAACAATGGACAGCGGTCAAGAATATCCCGAAGTACCTGAAAAGGATTAAGGATATGTTTCTCGTTTATGGAGGTGACGAAGAGCTCGTCGTAAAGGGTTACGTCGATGCTAGCTTCGACACAGATCTAGATGACTCCAAGTCACAAACCGGATACGTGTATATTTTGAATGGTGGGGCAGTAAGATGGTGCAGCAGCAAGCAAAGCGTCGTGGCGGGATCTACATGTGAAGCGGAGTACATGGCAGCCTCGGAGGCAGCACATGAAGCAATCTTGATGAAGGAGTTCATCACCGACCTAGGAGTTATTCCCAATGCGTCGGGGCCGATCACTCTCTTCTGTGACAACACTGGAGCTATTGCCCTTGCCAAGGAGCCCAGGTTTCACAAGAAGACCAGGCACATCAAGCGTCGCTTCAACTCCATTCGTGAAAATGTCCAAGATGGAGACATAGATATTTGCAAAATGCATACGGATCTGAATGTCGCGGATCCGTTGACTAAACCTACACCAGAACTCTATGGGTATTCAATTCATCACAGTGTAACTAGATTATTGACTCTAGTGCAAGTGGGAGACTGTTGGAAATATGCCCTAGAGGCAATAATAAAATGATTATTATTATATTTCCTCGTTCATACTAATTGTCTATTATTCATGCTATAATTGTATTAACCGGAAACCGTGATACATGTGTGAATACATAGACCACAACATGTCCCTAGTGAGCCTCTAGTTGACTAGCTCGTTGATCAATAGATGGTCATGGTTTTCTGACTATGGACATTGGATGTCATTGATAACGGGATCACATCATTAGGAGAATGATGTGATGGACAAGACCGAATCCTAAGCATAGCACAAGATCATGTAGTTCGTTCGCTAAAGCTTTTCTAATGTCAAGTATCAGTTCCTTAGACCATGAGATTGTGTAACTCCCGGATACCATAGGAGTGCTTTGGGTGTACCAAACGTCACAACGTAACTGGGTGACTATAAAGGTGCACTACGGGTATCTCCGAAAGTATCTGTTGGGTTGGCATGAATCGAGACTGGAATTTGTCACTTCGTATGACGGAGAGGTATCTCTGGGCCCACTCGGTAATGCATCATCATAATGAGCTCAATGTGACTAAGTGGTTAGTCACGGGATCATGAATTATGTAACTAGTAAAGTGACTTGCCGATAACGAGATTGAACGAGGTATTGGGATACCGACGATCGAATCTCGGGCAAGTAACGTACCGATTGACAAAGGGAATTACATACGGGATTACCTGAATCCTCGACATCGTGGTTCATCCGATGATATCATCATGGAACATGTGGGAGCCAACATGGGTATCCAGATCCCGCTGTTGGTTATTGGTCGGAGAGCTGTCTCGGTCATGCCTGCATGATTCCCGAACCCGTAGGGTCTACACACTTAAGGTTCGATGACGCTAGGGTTATTAGGAAGACTTGTATGTGATTACTGGATGTTTTTCGGAGTCCCAGATGAGATCTCGGACGTCACGAGGAGTTCTGGAATGGTCCGGAGGTGAAGATTTATATATGGGAAGTTGTCATACGGTCACCGGAAATGTTCGGGGGCATACCGGTATTGTACCAGGGCCACTGGAGGGGTTCCGGGGGTCCGCCGAGAGGG
>NC_041383.1:67336537-67339746 GCF_002162155.2 Triticum dicoccoides
CCCCCTCCTCCTATAAATAGAGGGGCGAGGGGAGGGCTGCAGTACCACATCCAAGGCGCAGCCCCTCCCCTCCCCAACACCTCTCCTCCTCCGCAAGAGCTTGGCGAAGCCCTGCCGGAGTACTGCCACTACATCACCACCACGTCGTCGTGCTGCTGTTGGAGCCCTCTTCCTCAACCTCTCCCTCCTCCTTTCTGTATCAAGGCGCGGGAGACGTCACCGGGCTACACGTGTGTTGAACGCGGAGGTGCCGTTGTTCGGCGCTAAGATCGGAATCCACCGCGATCTGAATCGCTTCGAGTACGAATCCTTCATCCGCATTCTTGCAACGCTTCCGTCTCGCGGTCTTCAAACTTTCAGGTTGTATATATACATAAACGGCCGCACAGGAGGCACTACAATACTTTCGGGCAAAAGTATAAACACAGCCTTTATAAATTAAAATAGCATTGTTTTTACAATTGAAAGACTTGTCACTCAAACATGACACTCTTCGAGCATTGAGCCTCTATTAAACAGGCACCTTCTATGACTTGCTCAAAATAGTGCTCGGCCGGGTCCTGGCCTCCCGCCGGACTCTGGGTTGCAATACCGGTGGCCTCCATATCTGCCCAACGTGTCTTAACACGGGCAAGAGCCATCCGCGCACCTTCTATGCACGCCGACTTCTTTATAGCGTCGATACGTGACACAACGCCAAGGAATAGTTGCACTAAGCCAAAATAACTGTCCAGCCTTGGTCCCTTCGGCCAAAGATGATCTATGACAGGTCTCATTGCAAGACCGGACAACCTATGGAGCTCGGCCCAGGCGGCCATCCTTTCATTCAATGGCAATGGATGCGTCGGACCACTGAACTGCGACCAGAACAGCCTTTCCACCTCATGATCTTTCTGATCCTTGAATAACTTGGTCGCATCAGCGGTACTTTTCGCCAGGTCCGCATACGCGTCCTTTGCACTCCATAGCTGATCCAAAGGAGCATACTTTGGATCTCCGAACTTCATCCGCACCAAATAGGAACTCCCAGCCGTGATATTTCCGGCTTGTCGAAGCTCCTCCCGCACAGCTCTGACTTCAGAGCGTGTTTCATTGGTTGCATCCAAGGCCTTCTTCGGTTCAGCCGCTTTCGCTTGGTTCTCCTTTTGAAGGAGTTCATATCGGCTGGCGGCATCTTTCAGCTCCCCAGCCATCTCGGCTATTTTATCCTCGCTCCGGTGATGAGCGGCCCGTTCGGCTCTCAACTCCTCGGCCTCCTTCAGGGCAGCCGCATTGCTTATCCTCGCTTGTTCCTTGGCTAGGGCAAGTTCCACCCTCATGGCCTCCACGGCAACAGCTCCATCTGCAGCCACAGCACAATATATTAGCACCACACTCCTCTTAATATTTACTAACAATGAGAAAACGAACACATACCCTATGACTCGTCAAGTCGCTTGTTCACAAGCGCGATGTCGGCATCCGCCACATCAAGCTATTGCCTTAGTTTGGCAAATTCAGCAGTCCAGTCAACAGCCGGACCCTTAGCCATCTGCACATAATACAGTGCGATCACTACTTGGGAATGTGATCCTCCGTTTACCGCCTAGGGCTGGCAACCAGAGTCTCAGGAGCAACTATCTATACGGAGCACACCTAGTGTGTGCAGTACAACCAGAAAATTACGAATTATGTTGCGTACCTCAAAGCCTTTGAGCAGGCTCGTAAAAGCTTCATTTAACCCGCTTTTGGCGGACGAAATCTTATCAACCACCGCACCCATTAAAGTACGGTGATCCTTTGAGAGAGCAGCTCGCTCCAGAAGTTCCATCAGTATGTCCGGCTGAGCGCTGGACAGTTCAGGACTCTTCCTATTACCCTCCTTGGGAGCCGGACACTCCGGGATTTGGGTCGCCGAAGCATTGACTTCTGGCCTTGAAGGATCAGGAATCCTCCGTGATGACACCTCGGGGTCGCCCGCCCCATGGGGCGGGGAGGCAGGTGGAGTTTCACACTCCATCATCTCCGGAAGAAGATCCCCCGAAGACGAACTCTGCTGAGAAGGGCTACTGGCCGAAATGCAAGAGATAGATCCTGGTTATTGCTCCTGGAGGAAAAAGCAGTATATATCTATTAAAATACTTTTAGTTAACTTACAGCTCAGTAGAGGGCTGGCCCGTTTGCGGGCGTTGCGCGGTGAGGACGTCCTCTGGGGCAGCCCCTGAAGGAAATATGCCCTAGAGGCAATAATAAAGTTATTATTTATTTCCTCATAACATGATAAATGTTTATTATTCATGCTAGAATTGTATTAACCAGAAACATGATGCATGTGTGAATACATAGACAAACATATAGTCACTAGTATGCCTCTACTTGACTAGCTCATTAATCAAAGATGGTTATGTTTCCTAACCATGGACATGTGTTGTCATTTGATTAACGGGATCACATCATTAGGAGAATGATGTGATTGACATGACCCATTCCGTTAGCCTAGCACTTGATCGTTTAGTATATTGCTATTGCTTTCTTCATGACTTATACATGTTCTTGTAACTATGAAATTATGCAACTCCCGTTTACCGGAGGAACACTTTGGGTGTTACCAAACGTCACAACGTAACTGGGTGATTATAAAGGAGTACTACAGGTGTCCCCAAAGGTACATGTTGAGTTGGCATAATTCGAGATTAGGTTTTGTCACTCCGACTGTCGGAGAGGTATCTCTGGGCCCTCTCGGTAATACACATCACTTAAGCCTTGCAAGCATTGTAACTAATGAGATAGTTATGAAATGATGTATTACGGAACGAGTAAAGAGACTTGCCGGTAACGAGATTGAACTAGGTATTGGATATCGACGATCGAATCTCGGGCAAGTAACATACCGATGACAAAGGGAACGACGTATGTTGTTATGCGGTTTGACCGATAAAGATCTTCGTAGAATATGTAGGAACCAATATGGACATCCAGGTTCCGCTATTGGTTATTGACCGAGAATAGTTCTAGGTCATGTCTACATAGTTCTCAAACCCGTAGGGTCCTCACGCTTAACGTTACGATGACAGTTTTATTATGAGTTTATAAGTTTTGATGTACCGAAGTTTGTTCAGAGTCCCAGATGTGATCACGGACATGACGAGGAGTCTCGAAATGGTCGAGACAGAAAGATTGATATATTGGACGGATATATTTGGATACCGGAAAGGTTCCGGAAGAGATTG
>NC_041383.1:67340082-67346930 GCF_002162155.2 Triticum dicoccoides
GGCCCCCCCTTTCCTTCTTCCCTCCCCTCTCTTCCTTCCCTCTCCTACTCCTAATAGGAAAGGGGGGCCAAACCTACTTGGAGTAGGATTGCCCCCCCTAGGGCGCGCCTCTCCCCTTGGTCGGCCCCCTCCTCCTCTCCCCCTTTATATACGGGGGAGGGGGCACCCCTAGGACACACAAGTTGATCTACGAATCATTCCTTAGCCGTGTGCGGTGCCCCCCTCCACCATATTCCACCTCGGTCATATCGTCGCGGAGTTTAGGCGAAGCCCTGCGTCGGAAGACTATCATCATCGTCACCACGCCGTCGTGCTGACGAAACTCATCCCCGACGCTTTGCTGGATTGGAGCTCGAGGAACGTCATCGAGCTGAACGTGTGCTGAACATGGAGGTGCCGTACGTTCGGTGCTTGGATCGGTCGGATCGTGAAGACGTACGACTACATCAACCGCGTTGTCATAACGCTTCCGCTTACGGTCTACGAGGGTACGTGGACAACACTCTCCCCTCTCGTTGCTATACCATCACCATGATCTTGCGTGTGCGTAGGAATTTTTTTGAAATTACTACGTTCCCCAACAGTGGTATTAGAGCCAGGTTTTATGTGTTGATGTTATATGCACGAGTAGAACACAAGTGAGTTGTGGGCGATACAAGTCATACTGCTTACCAGCATGTCATACTTTGGTTCAGCGGTATTGTTGGATGAAGCGGCCCGGACCGACATTACGCGTACGCTTACACGAGACTGGTTTTACCGCCGTGCTTTGCACACAGGTGACTAGCGGGTGTCTGTTTCTCCAACTTTAGTTGAACCGCGTGTGGCTACGCCTGGTCCTTGCGAAGGTTAAAACAGCACTAACTTGACAAACTATCGTTGTGGTTTTGATGCGTAGGTAAGAACGGTTCTTGCTTAGCCCGTAGCAGCCACGTAAAACTTGCAACAACAAAGTAGAGGACGTCTAACTTGTTTTTGCAGGACATATTGTGATGTGATATGGTCAAGACGTGATGCTATATTTTATTGTATGAGATGATCATGTTTTGTAACCAAAGTTATCGGCAACTAGCAGGAGCCATATGGTTGTCGCTTTATTGTATGAAATGCAAACGCCCTGTAATTGATTTACTTTATCACTAAGCGGTAGCAATAGTCGTAGAAGCAATAGATGGCGTAAACGACAATGATGCTACGATGGAGATCAAGGTGTCGCGCCGGTGACGATGGTGATCACGATGGTGCTTCGGAGATGAAGATCACAAGCACAAGATGATGATGGCCATATCATATCACTTATATTAATTGCATGTGATGTTTATCCTTTATGCATCTTATCTTGCTTTGATTGACGGTAGCATTTTAAGATGATCTCTCACTAATTATCAAGAAGTGTTCTCCCTGAGTATGCACCGTTGCGAAAGTTCTTCGTGCTGAGACACCACGTGATGATCGGGTGTGATAGGCTCTACGTTCAAATACAACGGGTGCAAAACAGTTGCACACGCGGAATACTCAGGTTAAACTTGAGGAGCCTAGCATATACAGATATGGCCTCGGAACACGGAGACCGAAAGGTCGAGCGTGAATCATATAGTAGATATGATCAACATAGTGATGTTCACCATTGAAAACTACTCCATCTCACGTGATGATCGGACATGGTTTAGTTGATTTGGATCACGTAATCACTTAGATGACTAGAGAGATGTCTGTCTAAGTGGGAGTTCTTAAGTAATATGATTAATTGAACTTAAATTTATCATGAACTTAGTTATGGTAGTATTTTGCAAATTATGTTGTAGATCAATAGCTTGCATTGTTGCTTTCATATGTTTATTTTGATATGTTCCTAGAGAAAATTGTGTTGAAAGATGTTGGTAGCAATGATGCGGATTGGATCCGTGATCTGAGGTTTATCCTCATTGCTGCACAGAAGAATTATGTCCTTAATGCACCACTAGGTGACAGACCTATTGCAGGAGCAGATGCAGATGTTATGAACGTTTGGCTAGCTCAAAATGATGACTTCTTGATAGTTTAGTGCACCATGCTTAACGGCTTAGAATCGGGACTTCAAAGACGTTTTGAACGTCATGGACCATATGAGATGTTCCAGGAGTAGAAGTTAATATTTCAAGCAAATACCCGAGTTGAGAGATATGAAGTCTCCAACAAGTTCTATGGCTAAAAGATGGAGGAGAATCGCTCAACTAGTGAGCATGTGCTCAGTTGTCTGGGTACTACAATCGCTTGAATCAAGTGGGAGTTAATCTTCCAGATAAGATAGTGATTGACAGAGTTCTCTAGTCACCATCACCAAGTTAGTAGAACTTTGTGATGAACTACAGTATGCAAGGGATGACCAAAACGATTCCTGAGCTCTTCGTGATGTTGAAATCGACGAAGGTAGAAATCAAGAAAGAGCATCAAGTGTTGATGGTTGACAAGATCACTAGTTTCAAGAAAAGGGCAAAGGGAAAGAAAGGGAAACTTCAAGTAGAATGACAAGCAAGTTGTCACTCCCGCGAAGAAGCCCAAAGCTGGACCAAAGCCTGAAACTGAATGATTATACTGCAAAGGAAATGGTCACTGGAAGTGGAAATGCCCTGAATATTTGGTGGATAAGAAGGATGGCAAAGTGAACAAGGGTATATTTGATATACAGGTTATTGATGTGTACCTTACTAGTGTTTATAGTAGCCCCTGAGTATTTGATACTTGTTCGGTTGCTAAATATTAGTAACTCGAAACAGGAGTTACAGAATAAACAGAGACTAGTTGAGGGTGAAGTGACGATGTGTGTTGGAAGTGGTTCCAAGATTGATATGATCATCATCACACACTCCCTATACTTTCGGGATTAGTGTTAAACCTAAATAAATGTTATTTGGCGTTTGCGTTGAGCATGAATATGATTTGATCATGTTTATTGCGATACGGTTATTCATTTAAAGTCAAAGAATAATTGTTGTTCTATTTACATGAATAAAACCTTCGATGGTCATACACCCAATGAAAATAGTTTGTTGGATCTCGATCGTAGTAATACACATATTCATAATATTGATGCCAAAAGATGCAAAGTTGATAATGATAGTGCAACTTATTTGTGGCACTGCCGTTTGGGTCATATCGGTGTAAAGCGCATGAAGAAACTCCATAAAGATGGATTTTTGGAATCTCTTGGTTATGAATCATTTGATGCTTGCGAACCGTGCCTTTTGGGCAAGATGACTAAAACTCCGTTCTCTGGAACAATGGAACGAGCTAGTGACTTATTGGAAATAATACATACCGATGTATGCGGTCCAATGAGTGTTGATGCTCATGGCGGGTATCATTATTTTCTGACCTTCACAAGATGATTTGAGCAGATATGAGTATATCTACTTAATGAAGCACAAGTCTGAAACATTTGAAAGGTTCAAATAATTTCAGAGTGAAGTGGAGAATCATCATAACAAGAAAATAAAGTTTCTGCAATTTGATCGTGGAGACAAATATTTGAGTTACGAGTTTGGTATTCAATTAAAACAATGTGGAATAGTTTCACAAACTCATGCCACCTGGAACACCACAGCGTAACGGTGTGTCCGAACATCGTAACCGCACTTTATTGGATATGGTGCGATCTATGATGTCTCTTATCGGTTTACCACTATCATTTTGGGGTTATGCATTAGAGACAGCTGCATTCACTTTAAATAGGGCACCATCAAAATCCGTTGAGACGACGCCTTATGAACTGTGGTTTGGCGAGAAACCAAAGTTGTCGTTTCTTAAAGTTTGGGGCTGCGATGCTTATGTGAAAAAGTTTTCACCTGATAAACTCGAACCCAAATCGGAGAAGTGCGTCTTCATAGAATACCCAAAGGTAACTATTGGGTACACCTTCTATCACAGATCCGAAAGCAAGATTCGCTGCTAAGATGGATCCTTTCTAGAGAAGGAGTTTCTCTCGAAAGAAGTGAGTGGGAGGAAAGTATAACTTGATAAGGTAATTGTACCTTCTCCCTTATTGGAAAGTAGTTCATCACAGAAATCAGTTCCTGTGATTCCTACACCAATTAGTGAGGAAGCTAATGATGATGATCATGAAGCTTTAGATCAAGTTACTACCGAACCTCGTAGGTCTTCCAGAATAAGATCCGCACCAAAGTTGTATGGTAATCCTGTTCTAGGAGTCATGTTACTAGACCATGATGAACCTACAAACTATGAGGAAGCGATGATGAGCCCAGATTCCGCGAAATGGCTTGAGGCCATAAAATCTGAGATATGATCCATGTATGAGAACAAAGTATGGACTTTGATTGACTTGCTCGATGATCAGCAAGCCATGTTAAATAAATGGATCTTCAAGAGGAAGAAGGACACTGATAGCAGTGTTACTATCTACTAAGCTCGACTTGTTGTGAAAGGTTTTTCGACAAGTTCAAGGTGTTGAATACAACGAGATTTTCTCAACTGTAGCGATGCTTAAGTCTGTCTGAATCATGTTAGCAATTGCCACATTTTATGAAATCTGGCAAATGGATGTCAAAACTGCATTCCTTAATGGTTTTCTTAAAGAAGAGTTTTATATGATGCAACCAGAAGGTTTTGTCAATCCTAACGGTGCTAACAAAATGTGCAAGCTCCAACGATCCATCAATGGACTAGTGCAAGCATCTCGGAGTTGGAATATACGCTTTGATGAGTTGATCAAAGCATGTGGTTTTATACAGACTTTTGGAAAGGCCTGTATTTATAATAAAGTGAGTGGGAGCACTACCGCCTTTCTGATAAATATATGTGAGTAACATATTGTTGATCAGAAATGATGTAGAATTTTTCTGGAAAGCATAAAGGAGTATTTGAAAGGAGTTCTTTTAAAAGAAAGACCTCAGTAAAGCTACTTACATATTGAGCATCAAGATCTATTGAGATAGATCAAGACGCTTGATAAGTTTTTCAATAAGTACATACATTGTCAAGATTTTGAAATAGTTCAAAATGGAACAGTCAAAGAAAGAGTTCTTGCCTGTGTTGCAAAGGTGTGAAATTGAGTAAGACTCAAATTCCGACCACGGCAGAAAATAGAAAAGAAGAATGAAAGTCATTCCCTATGCCTCAGTCATAGGTTCTATAAAGTATGCTATGCTGTATAACAGACCCATTGTATACCTTGCTCTGAGTTTGGCAAAGGAGTACAATTTTGATCTAATGGTAGATCACTGGACAGCGGTCAAGAATATCCTTAGTGAGGACTAAGGAGATGTTTCTCGATTATGGAGGTGATAAAAGAGTTCGTCGTAAAAGTTACATCGATGCAAACTTTTACACTGATCCAGGTGACTCTAAGTCTCAATCTGGATACATATTGAAAGTGGGAGCAATTAGCTAGAGTAGCTCCATGCAAAGCATTGTAGACATAGAATATTTGCAAAATACATACGACTCTGTAATATGACAGACCCGGTGACTAAACTTCTCTCACGAGCAAAACATGATCATACCTTAGTACTCTTTGGGTGTTAATCACATAGCGATGTGAACTAGATTATTGACTCTAGTAAACCCTTTGGGTGTTGATCACATGACGATGTGAACTATGGGTATTAATCACATACAAATGTGAATATTGGTGTTAAATCACATGATGATGTGAACTAGATTAATGACTCTAGTGCAAGTGGGAGACTGAAGGAAATATGCCCTAGAGGCAATAATAAATTTATTATTTATTTCCTCATAACATGATAAATGTTTATTATTCATGCTAGAATTGTATTAACCGGAAACATGATACATGTGTGAATACATAGACAAACATATAGTCACTAGTATGCCTCTACTTGACTAGCTCATTAATCAAAGATGGTTATGTTTCCTAACCATAGACATGTGTTGTCATTTGATTAACGGGATCACATCATTAGGAGAATGATGTGATTGACATGACCCATTCCGTTCGCCTAGCACTTGATCGTTTAGTATATTGCTATTGCTTTCTTCATGACTTATACATGTTCCTGTAACTATGAGATTATGCAACTCCCGTTTACCGGAGGAACACTTTGGGTGCTACCAAACATCACAACGTAACTGGGTGATTATAAAGGAGTACTACAGGTGTCTCCAAAGGTACATGTTGAGTTGGCATAATTCGATATTAGGTTTTGTCACTCCGATTGTCGGAGAGGTATCTCTGGGCCCTCTCGGTAATACACATCACTTAAGCCTTGCAAGCATTGTAACTAATGAGCTAGTTATGAAATGATGTATTACGGAACGAGTAAAGAGACTTGCCGGTAACGAGATTGAACTAGGTATTGGATACCGACGATCGAATCTCGGGCAAGTAACATACCGATGACAAAGGGAACGACGTATGTTGTTATGCGGTTTGACCGATAAAGATCTTCGTAGAATATGTAGGAACCAATATGGACATCCAGGTTCTGCTATTGGTTATTGACCGAGAATAGTTCTAGGTCATGTCTACATAGTTCTCAAACCCATAGGGTCCGCACGCTTAACGTTACGATGACAGTTTTATTATGAGTTTATAAGTTTTGATGTACCGAAGTTTGTTTGGAGTCCCGGATGTGATCACAGACATGACGAGGAGTCTCGAAATGGTCGAGACATAAAGATTGATATATTGGACGGATATATTTGGATACCGGAAAGGTTCCGGATGAGATTGGGAATATACCGGAGCTCCGGGAGGTTACCGGAACCCCCCGGTAAGTATATGGGCCTTATTGGGCCTTAGTGGAAAGGAAGGAGAAGGGGCAAAGGAGGGGGCGCCCCCCGCCCCCAAGCCCAATCCGAATTGG
Organism: Triticum dicoccoides; assembly: GCF_002162155.2. NCBI lineage: Eukaryota > Viridiplantae > Streptophyta > Magnoliopsida > Poales > Poaceae > Triticum > Triticum dicoccoides. Next base: position 67,346,910 of record NC_041383.1, read on the forward strand.
GAGGGGGGCCGCCCCCCCCCC
>NC_041383.1:67347187-67347741 GCF_002162155.2 Triticum dicoccoides
CCTCTCTTCCTTCCCTCTCCTACTCCTAATAGGAAAGGGGGGGCAAACCTACTTGGAGTAGGATTGCCCCCCCTAGGGCGCACCTCTCCCCTTGGCCGGCCCCCTCCTCCTCTCCCCCTTTATATACAGGGGAGGGGGGCACCCCTAGGACACACAAGTTGATCTACGGATCGTTCCTTAGCCGTGTGCGGTGCCCCCCTCCACCATATCCCACCTCGGTCATATCGTCGCGGAGTTTAGGCGAAGCCCTGCGCCGGAAGAACATCATCATCGTCACCACGCCATCGTGCTGACGGAACTCATCCCCGACGCTTTGCTGGATTGGAGCTCGGGGAACGTCATCGAGCTGAACGTGTGCTGAACACGGAGGTGCCGTACGTTCGGTGCTTGGATCGGTCGGATCGTGAAGACGTACGACTACATCAACCGTGTTGTCATAATGCTTCCGCTTACGGTCTATGAGGGTACATGGACAACTCTCTCCCCTCTCGTTGCTATACCATCACCATGATCTTGCGTGTGCGTAGGAATTTTTTTGAAATTACTACGTTCCC
>NC_041383.1:67347882-67361558 GCF_002162155.2 Triticum dicoccoides
TTCCCTTGTTTAGGCACCTCCATGCCCAAGTCTTCGGAGGCGGCCCTTTTCTTCCCGCGGGAGGAGGGAACTTTAGGCTCACCTCCCCAATTATCCTCCTTTGTGGAGACATTAATCCCCCGGTTTGGATGTACAATGTGTGAAGCTCGTTCTCGGCTTCTCTACTCTTCCCTTCATCTTTCCCCGATGGCACTTGACTTAGCGCACGTCTAAGCATCCTAGCTATCGCAGGATTCGGCGAGCCTTCGGGAAGTGGGGCCGGACACCTGATCCTCCCCGCCTTACTGAGTCAATCCTGGCCGCGGCAGTTCAGAATAATGTTGTGATAAATACAAACAAAGTGTTCGGTTACAGGGTTACTTACTTGGGTATCTGGGCGGTTGTAGCTCAGACCCGCATCCTCGGCGGTATCCAGACACTTTATTCATGGTCCGAAGAATAACCTATACATCCCTTAGAGTGTCATGCTGAAGAAGTGTTGAATAGTTCGCGGTCCTTCTAGGTTGAACTCTCACATCCAGAGAGGTCGACGTTTGCACGGCAGGGCCCGCCGAACTAGCATTACCTGAATTATTTTGACGAGGCTGATATCCCTCTCAAGAAGCTCCCGAATATGGCTCTACAATGTCGGTACGTCATTAGCAGGCCCCCAGTCCAGTCCCACGTTGGCCCACGACGCCAGTTGAGGCGGAGGGCCCGAGCGGAAGGCGAGGGCAGCCGCCCACTTTGTGCCTCGGGGAGCTGTGATGTAGAACCACGTCTGTTGCCATAAATCGGACACTTCCGGGGAAGGAACCTTCTGGCCATGGGGCATCGGCGTTTTTTCTTATTACAACGCCTCTGCACTCTGCGGGTCGCCCCTCGACCACCTTCGGCTTTACATTGAAGGTCTTGAGCCATAAGCCGAAGTGTGGGGTGATGTGGAGGAAGGCTTCGCACACGATGATAAACGACGAGGTGTGAAGAATGGAATCCGGAGCTAGATCGTGAAAATCTAGCCTGTAATAGAACATGAGCCCTCTCACGAAGGGATCAAGACTAAAGCCTAAGCCTCGTAGGAAGTGGGAAAGAAATACAACACTCGTTGGGTTCGGAAGTGGGGATGACCTGCCCTGGAGCAGGAAGCCTGTGCTTGATGTCGGTGGTCAGATACTTGGCCTCCCTGAGCTTCGCAATGTCCTCCTCTGTGACAGAGGAGGCCATCAACCGGCCTTGAAGGTTGGATCCGGACATGATTGAAGATCCGAAGTGCTTAAGCTCGAGCTTTGGGTGTTGGAACTCGAGGTGCGTAAAGGAGCAAGCGTGGGAAGAAAGGGATAGGCCCGGGTCCCTCTACAAAGGGGGTGAATATCAAGCGTCCTCAGCGTAACCGTTTGGGACTTGCCTAAAAACAAGGAGTCATACCAACAGGCGTAGTTGGGTTACCCACACCCGTATTGATGAGAATCCCGCGATAAGAGGGACACGATCTCTGCTTCGATAGGACGTGCCAATAAAACCGCCTTGCAGTGTGTGTCGTGGCAGGCTGCGAAAAATGGTTCGAATAATGACCGGGCCGTGGCGTGATGTCACACTATGAAAAGTTGTCAGCAGATTAGATTTATAAAGTATTGTGCTCTCTACGGTGGTACGTAGAAATTATTTTGCAGAGCCGGACACGATCCTTGTGTTCAAAATGTTCTATGGAGTATTCGGAGATGGAACCTGCCTTGCAATGCCGAAGACAATCTGCGCGCCGGACTCATCATCATTGAAGCCAGGTTCAAGGGCTACTAAGGGAGTCCTGGATTAGGGGGTATCCGGACAGCCGGACTATATACTTTGGCCGGACTGTTGGACTATGAAAATACAATATTGAAGACTTCGTCCCGTGTCCGGATGGGACTCTCCCTGGCGTGGAAGGCAAGCTTGGTGATTCGGATGTTAGATCTCCTTCTCTATAACCGACTCTGTGTAACCCTAGCCCCCTCCGATGTCTATATAAACCAGAGGGTTTAGTCCATAGGACAAAAACAACAATCATAATCATAGGCTAGCTTCTAGGGTTTAGCCTCTATGATCTCGTGGTAGATAAACTCTTGTAATACTCATATCATCAAGATCAATCAAGCAGGAAGTAGGGTATTACCTCCATCGAGAGGGCCCGAACCTCGGTAAACATCGTTTCCCCAGCCTCCTGTTACCATTAGCCTTAGACGCATAGTTCGGGACCCCCTACCCGAGATCCGCCGGTTTTGACACCGACAGACATGGCGGTGGGCGTACTTGTGCGGACATGGTGGAGGTCACGGCCTGGGCCACGGTGTCCCTATGGTGTCGCCCACATTACTAAAAAATATGGTGTCCCTAAGATGGGCGCTACATGTAAGCCAGTAGTAGTAGCGCGGGCATGCCAAACGGTGCTGCTATTAAGTGGTACCCACACTCCCCAGCAGGCTAAATATAGTAGCAGCGCGGCCAGCCAAAACGGTGCTACTGCTAAGACGATAGCAGTGTAGCGCATGTAACGTGCCCATCGTTGCAACTATTGTTGCACCGTGCCACCCCATGGGCCCCACTCACGGGCTACAGGGGCCACGCTACTGCTAAAGCACTCAGCAGTAGCGCCGGTCTCGGACCCGCGCTGCTGCTAAGTCAACCTTATTGTCTCTCCCGTGCCCGTCCACTTTCCCACTCCCCTCACTCACTTCCTATGGCTCTTCCTCCTCCTGCCACCATCGCCGCATTGTCGCCACCGTCCTCCCTCCTGCTTCCTCGATTGGTAAGCCGCCGCCCTCCTTCCACCGCCCCCTCGTCCCTCTCTCCTCCGGCATCCTTCCTCTCCCTCCTCCAGGCACCATCCTCCCTCCTCATGCTCTCTCCTTTCTCCTCCATCTTGCTTCCTCCCTCCTCGTCTGGCCGCCCTCCTCCTCTCTCTCTCCTCCCTCCCTCCCTCCTCGCTATGTTCTTGTAGAATATAGTTTTTTTAATGTTTTTCGAATACAATAGAATGTAGAATGTAAAATTTTAGTAAATGTAGGGGTTATAAGATATTTAGTATTGTATATTATTTGAATAGAATAGAAAATTTTCAATAATGTAGATTATTTGAATATAATAGAATTTTTTTAGTAATGTAGGGGCAAAAGAACCAAATACCTTTAAATTTTTAGTTATGCTTGCTGTACAAATGAAATGTTAGGGTTATAAGATGTACAACAAAGTTTTAGTAATAGAAATTTTTATTAAAAAATTGTAATAGAAATTTTTAGGTATAGAAAAATTTAAGAACATAGGAGTTGTGATTATGAGGAGGAGGAGTCGTGATTATGTGCTACAATGTGTTAGAGTTGATGAGGAGGAGGAGGAGGAGGAGGAGGAGTTGTGCTTATGACTACTATGATGATGAGTAGGAGTAGTTGCGATTATGGCTAGTGATCAAGTTGTTATATGACTCATGGACGATAATGATGATGATGAGGAGTTGTTATCTGACTATGATGTATTCTGATGATAAGTTATTAATAATCACTGATTCACATTATTATTATATTATTGATTCAAGTGGATGGATCCAAAGTGGCCAAGTTGGATCCAACTTGAATCTAATCCGCGGTTTTTTCATCCAATGATGTAATAACTCATTATGATCATAATGATATAGCCATCTCTAAACTGCTACTGTATGAAAGCTTGTATAACGGTGTATAAATACAGTATAGAACAAAACAAAACAAATGAAATACTGATGAATAATAGTAGCGCGGGGTTTGGGTGCATGCTGCTAGTATACCTAGTAGTAGCGTGGTTATGAACACACGCTACTGCTATGCAAAAAACCCGCGCTACTGCTAGGGTTTTCCATAGTAGTGATGGTGCATGGGGGGTAAACACTCTCGTTGTGAGAAGGACAGGTTCAGAATCACCAGGAGAGACCAAAGATGAGATGGGGTATATGGGTGATACATCGACAAATGTACATATTTATTGATCACTTTTCCTATAATTGACATCTAATTCTTACCCTAACAAATAAAAAAATCCTATTCTTTGCCTATAGCGATGGATAGTGGGCAAACATCAGATATCAGCACCCTCCCCGCGTATGGGTCGGCCCAACCCAAGAGCTTGGGAAGCACGTAGTCCTTCTACCAATTTTTATATTTGTTTTCTCTTTCAAAAAAAATTCAGACAATTTTTTCCTTTTTGGTTATTTGACTTATTTTTCTTTTTCTTTTTAACTACACGGTCATTTTTTATATTATTATTTTAAAAACACATGGATATTTTTTATATTCATGAATAGTTTTATAATTTACATATTCTTTTTATTTTGTGAACACTTTCTCAATAATAATTCTTAGATCCATCAAGACCAATACCTATTTTTTCAAAGTCAAATGCACCCGTTTTTAAGTTCCAATTTTCTATAAAACGTACACACGCTAGTCCTTTTTTGGTCCCCTAATCAAACGAGGGACACCTGCATGATTTAGCAACTTACCTTCGCGATAAGCCAATAATACAGCAAAAAATAGGAGCACCCAATAACATCACCATAGTTTTTTATATACTTAATCATTTAAATTGGAAAGGAGTCCATTTTCAACCTAAATTATGCATTAATGGACAAATTTCCCCTGGAGTCGGCTTTGGTACGATTTTGACACTAAATTCTTTGAAGTTGCTTGCCGAAGATTTGTTTGCACCTCTCCATAGTAACAAGATAGTCTTCATGGATCTCCTAGTTTAGTAATCCTTACATCAATGTGATACTCAATTACCCAAAACTTCAACCTTTATACCATTGTTCCAAAACATAGCAAGGCCACCACTTCTACCAGTGGGATCAACACCATAATCTCTCTCTATTGATGTGAGTTTCTACAATAAAAATAACTTTAGGGGCAAACTTTAGCGCGAGTTTGCGTAGCTCTTGAATTATCAGGGTGTTGACGCCGATACCCCGACAGTTCCAGCCTAGAAGACTCATTGCGTCTGGGGGTCCTCTGCCATGGAGGCCGCCGATCGTACATCATTGTTTTTTGGCACCACAGGCAAGTTCTTCCGTCCTCTTGAAGAGCTCTTCTCACTTGCTTGCAGTGTCTTGGGCCTTTTCATTGGCTCGGTGGCGCCCCTCAAAGGAGCCTGCCAAAATATTTTTGATGAAGAAGTGCCGTCCTCTAGAATAGCAGGCGACTTCGGATGGTGATTCTCTCCCACAAATTCCGTTTGCAGGATCATGGTTACCCAGCAGCACAAAGTAACATTTTGGGAAGGTACCTCGTCCTTGAACAACAAAGAATCTGGTCGCTCCTCAAAGACTTCCCAAACAAATTTAGTCTGCACCATGTTACCTTTAGCAGATTCAGCACAAGGAGCAGCGGATCGTTGTGGGAGAGCAGCAGTTGTAGACTTGCCGCCATCGGCATCCGAACCAGTCTTGAATCCACCAGGCAAAATGGTTTTTGGCTCCACATCGGACATAGCGTTGAATATGAGACCCGGCTGTAGCAGCAGCCGCAGCAAGCCTATGTACGTCCATGCAAAAAAAAAAAAAAAACAAGCCTATGTACGTAGCTTTACAATCAGGAGCCTACTCTCTAGCTTGGCCTCATCCCAGGCAACCTCTCGATCATGAACATGATCAGACTCCATATCACAATCCTCAACATAAGTATCGCAAATCATTACTGCAGAAACACTCTGATCACCAGCAGCCGAATTGAAACTTTCAGCCGCCATGCATGAGAGCCGCCCCAACGCCTCAGACGGACATGAGCGTCCATAGACGGACATGCAATGGGCTGTGGCCCATCAGGTGCTCCTTGCCTCCTTCCATCGTTCGCGTTTGTTTCTCCGCTTGCCTGGGCCTGGCCTCCGTTGGAACCGCCCCGTGATTTGTTTCGATTTCAGAGTTCAGATCATATCCGGATCGTGTTGGTTTTCATCGTCCGGTTGTTCCCCTTTTCGGGGTCGGATTCCCCTTATGCCCAGCACTGCCGACTATATATATGACGGCAGGCTCGATCAGCACCGTATCAATTGACATTGTGCAAGAAACGAGGGCCCCAAAGCCAAGTAGCCAATCTTTCCACGATGTCGTTCTTCAACCTGCGTCTCTTCGCTTCCATGGCAATGACGGACATCCTCCGCTTCCCAGGAGAAGACCTGCACGATCAGACGCCCCGGAGCTGCCCCAAGGAAGCAACGGTGGAACTCCCGCTGTTAGAGCCCCAGTGCGTCGCGGACTGCTCGGAGGCCGACTCGACGCTCGCGGAGAGGAGGAGCTCCACCAGCGCTTGAAGTAATGCATGTCTCATGTCTTCGTGCGTCAGTTTGAGGATTGCTAGTGGTAGTAATTAATATTGACAAGATTGTATGAATTTCAGTATGCCAGTAGTACTGTATTATACTATAGATAAGTTTGTGCTTACAACTTAGAGGTACTAGCTAGAACCGTACGCCGATTTTTGTGTCTTTGCTTTTTTTTTTTTGTATAGTAACAAATGTTATTCAGTAATCTGTAGTGCATTCTATGAAAGAGTAGCATATGTGAAAAATGCATGGTGATAGTGCGAGAAACCTAACAGTGGAAACATATCACAATTTCGACACTTGATGCAAAAATTGCCGCATTTTGAATTCATCCAAAAGAAAACTAATTATGTTACTGCATGCGGATAAATTTGAAATTTGTGTGTTATGTGATGGGGCTTTGGTGACCCTGGAGAGAATTTCTTGTTTTGACAAAGAATACCATGAGAACTTCTGTATTATGGTGTGTGTGTGCCCAGTTTGCTATATACTAACAAAGAGTCAGTGCGTTGCAACGGAAGAAAAAATACCGCACGCCCCTAACCCAATAATCATGACTTAAGACGCCAATAGGTCTTGCCAAGGCGTCTCTCAGTCGGCATTAGATTAGGAATCTGCATTTTTTTTTCATGCGAGGTTTTGCAGAGGCGCGCATGCATGGTTATTGACGGTTTCTTTTTTGTCTCTAATCTGGATTTATTGAGTGTCGGTACGAAGGATGATAGATTTTGCATCATTGATTATGGTTGCACCCTGAATAGCATTTTTAAAATGGTTAACATATAAAATAACATCATATTCAGATTCTATATATTTTTTTAATCAAATTTCATATATAACATGTTAAAATTGGAGTTAGGGCTTAAAAGATAGGTTTTTTTATTTCTGTGCCCCTGGTTCATTAGCTCTACTCATTCATCCCCACTATGTTAACTTTTGCTCACTTTTCTCTACTCCCTTGCTCGAAACCATCAGAACAGGTTATAACGGACGTTGTCGTCGGGTCAATGCATTTGACCGTTAGCTCTGACGAGTGGGGCCGTGTATACGTGGGCGGACCGCGGTCGTGGGGTAGCACGTGTCCATTGACATGCCTGAAACGTCTCATCATATAAAGAGGGGCAACCACCTCCATCGCCCCTACCATTTTCCCCCAAATCCCCTCCCTGCCGCATCGTCTTCCTCTCCCCCACCGGCATCGTCTCGCTCTCCTCCACTGCCTCCATCGCACCGTCTCGCTCTCCCCCACCGCATCCTCTTCCTCACCTTCATCGCCTCCATCTGTCAGATGGCCGAAGCTCGTGGCGACGCCGGCGCAGCGGCCGGAGATGTGGTGGAGCTGCAGGGCGCCGTGACCGCGGATGTCGGCGGCGTCCACGGCGGTGCGGGAAACTCACAACCGCTACAGATGTGGAGAAGGATGTGGCGGCTCTGCCTCAGCGCTGCAGAAGGTGACGGCGCCGGCGCAGTCCATCCCGATACCCTCGATGCGCCGCCTGCCGTGGAGCAGCAGGTATTTGCACTTGCTTAGCTTGTAGAGTTAGTTGCTCCCTAGTTGCATTGGTTAAATTGTGATTCATACGGTAGTTCGGATGGTTAGAGTAGTTGGTTTGACGGATGGGCCGGGGTTTTTTGTATTGGGGGATGGGGGTTTTTGGACTAGGTATTGCACTAGTAGAAAAAGGACCTAATGTGAGACACATTAGTCCCGGTTCGATTTTGGCCCGGTACTAATGGTACCATTAGTGCCAGTTCGAACGGCTATGCATTAATGCCAGTTCGTTTTGAACCTTTAGTACCGGTTCATGCCATGAACCGGTACTAAAGGGGTGGTGGCAGGCTGGGACCCCGCGATCACCTTTAGTACCGGTTCATGCCACGAACCGGTACTAAAGGGGTTTGGCCTATAGTCCCGCTTGGAGACACAAACCGGGACTATAGGGCAATTTTCAAACTCTAACCCCCCCCTGTGTATCGCCATTTTAGTTTTGAAAAATACAAAAGAAAATGATAAAAAATTCAAAAAATAAAATTCTTCGAGATGTAGTTATATTACTACATCTACTAGTTAGGAAAATTTATAAACTTAAATTTGGACATGTTTGCAAAAAGTGTAGGGAAAATGTAAAACAGCTATAACTTTTGCATACGATGTCGGAAAAAACATATAATATATCAAAAAATTTAGCACCAAAATCTGCATCCGATTTTGCCCGCCTACGGCCTGTTTGCAATTTTTTAGAATCCTCAAATTCCAAAAGGAAAAAAAGATATGCTCAAATTTCAGTTTTTTTAAATTTTTGGTTAAATCTGGTCAAACTATGGTCAAACTACTTATTCAAGAAGTATTAATGTTTCTACATAATTATTCAAGAATATTAGTGTTACTAAATAATTATTTCCATTTTTTGAATTTTGATCAAATCTGGTCAAACTGTGGTCAAACTATGGTCAAACTATGGTCAAACTATGGTCAAACTGTGGTCAAATTGTGGTCAAACTAATTCAAGAAATATTAGTATTACTAACTGTTTTTTAGAATAATAGTTCCAAACTCAAACGGTGAAACGTGTGACCTAATGCTCAAGCTAAACTGCTGAGGGTTAATAGGATTGATAGCTTACATTTGTCAGGAAAACAATAAGTGCAGACTTGGAAAGTAGAGGAGTAGAACTCAGAAGTTAAGCGTGCTCAGACTGGGGGAGTGAGAGGATGGGTGACCGGCCGGGAAGTTAGACGATTTGGAATGAGTGATCCACACTTGAGCAATTAAGAGGGGTGATTAGAGACTAAATCATCAAATAATTCAGAAAATTGAAAATCGAAAAAAAATGAAATATTTTTTTACAAAATTTTCAAAAAAAATACCTAAAGGTCCCCCATACCACGGCGCGAGCTCACGCCACGTGGAGGGCCTTTAGTGGCGGCTCGTGTCGAACCGGTACTAAGGGGGCGGGGCTTTAGTCTCCACTCTTTAGTGCCGTTTGTAGAACCGGCACTAAAGGCCCTTACGAACCAGTTTTAAAGCTCCGGTTTCTACTAGTGTTGTTGGATAAATTCTTTGTAAAACTGCTAAATAGATCTGTATGAGAGCTAGGGATCTCCGTGCTTCAATGCTACATAGATGTATGCTTATTAGATTTGTTTTTAATGCTCATAGATTGGGGTTTTTAATGCTACTCAGATTCATTGCCTTAGATTGAGTCCCTATTAGATTTGTTTTTGAATGCTACTCAGATTGGGGTTTTGAATGTCATATGCCCAAATGGAATCCATTGATTAAGAAGTTATTTGATTCATCAATATATAAATTTGTCCACAATATGTAGTTATATTAGCTGTGTTGTTCAATTTGTGTGCATGACAATGGAAAATGCAAAACAATGATCATAGTATATTGGGAGTATATTAGCCCTATGATCAATGTGTCATGTGTGCATATCTAAAATTTCAATTGGCTTCCTTATTTACTAGTGATGGATGTAATTGCATATTCAGGAGGATGATGGTTGAGGGGGTAGAAAGAGGAAGCTGACCCAATATGACCCATATGATCCAGAGGAAAGTGACGATGAAGAATATGAGGTAAGCCTACTTGAAAATTAGATTGTTCATTTAGTTCCTTTGACATGGTGTATCCATGAATATATAATGTATTAATGTAACTCATTCATGTGTGCAGTATGATTCTGGAGAAGAAGTGTACAAGGGCAATGTCGCGTCCTTCACAGCCAAGAAGGTGGTGAAGATCAAGGTCAAGGGAGTTGCTTCCTTCTACAACCGCAAGACCAAGAAGTGGCACTGCCCCTACTGCACCACCAAGCCGAAGCCAAGGAATGGCAGCTTCGATCACCTTCTGTCTCATGCAGAGGATGTAGTGATTCGCGGGGAGGACTACATGATCAGGGGGCAGCATGCCGCCCTCACGAAGGCCCTGACTCCGGCGTGATATGATGATGTGATGCTGTGATGAGCGCACTGAATCTTTATCTGTATCTGTTGGGTTATTTTTGGTTTGTTGAACTGAATCTGGTTAGTTATGGTTTATTGAACTGAATCTATGGTGATGCTAGTAATCTGGTTGCTATCCATATTTGTCTGTCCTTAAACTTGCCTGTGGTGTATGGTTAGTTATGTTTAGATGTTGTAAACTATGGTTTAGATGTTGTGAACTATGATTTTAGGTGCTGCAATGATCACACATGTTGTTTCAGTGTTGCTTCACTGATCACACATGTTGTTTCAGTGTTGCTTCACTAATCACACATGTTGTTTCAGTGTTGCTTCACTGATCACACATGCTGCTTTTTCACTGATTATAAAGGAGTTTAATCCTAATTATTTGTCTCATATTTATTAATCAAATCAAATGCATGCCTTTTCCCACCAGCATGTTTCATTATTCGATGTTTTCAACTGACATTCGACTGGACAGTATAAATTCAAGAAAATGTAAAAAAACATTGGCAAACTATCTATGTTTGTGTAGGAGATCATGTGTGCAAAATTTGAAGTGATTTAGAGGAGGTCAAATAAATTTGAATTTGAGAAATGTGCTCCAAATGAGCTCCCAAGCTAGGGTAAACAACCCATTTGTAATCAAGTTTTTTTGGACCTACTCAAAATGAGCCAAATGTTTTTTTATTAACACATATTCACTTTCCATAGTGTAGATTCGAAGTCTCACTATTTTTTGAATTAATCTTCATATTTTTACATTTTATTTTGAAAACATATGCTTTAATATAAAAACTATTAAAAACACGTTTGAAATATGGAGATGGAAAACTAAGTTCAGATCCTTCTTATTCACTTTGAAATAAAGCTTTGGTGATTTTTTTTATTTTTTTTCAAAAACATAAGGTATCCCTACCTCCTCTCCTTGAACTCTATGAAATCATGTACGTGATAGCTCATATGTGTGAAGGTTTTCTCATCAAAATGACCATAGACCAAGTTTATGTTTTTTGGTTGGTAACATGTCACATAAAACAACACTGTGCACAGGTTATATATTTTTTTGATTTTTTTTAAATTAATGTGCTCATTTGACCTCGATCGTGCCAGCTAGGATTTTTTTCATGAAAATGACCATAGACCAAGTTTAGTATTTTTCCTCGTTAGTTTGTCTTATAAAACGACGAACGGCGAATGTTTCATATTTTTCGATTTTTTTAAAATTAGTTATGCTCAGTCAAAGCCTTCGAAACCCCGTTGACCAGCTCAAAACCCCTCTAACCCCCATGGGGTTTTGCCTAACCCTAGCTCCTAACGTGAGCCGTCCGATCATACCCTCGTGCCAAGCGACAACCCTCAGATATGGTCTTCTAGAAGGAATTAGGTGGGCAGGCTGCATGCAGGCTCCGTGCTATTGGATCACAAGGACGGCTCCGCATCGGTGGATTATGGGGCGATCCGCGAGAGGCGATCCTATTGGTTGTGCTCAGTTGCTCGGCCACCACTGACTCCGCGAAGAAAAACGTTGTTATTGGGCCCAAAAGGAAACCAAGCTCTCGTTGGGCCGTCGAATTGCGTCGTTTTTTTGCATCGTTTGCTCTATTTTTTGTGAAAGTGTTGGCTCTGTTTTTTTGCATCGTTTGAAATCAATTGACATTGCGTAGCAAAATTTAGTACTTTTTTCTATACAAATGCAGAATGACCAAATTTTTAAGGGCCAAATTTATTTTTATCATGCAAAACGGCCACAAACTATTCAAAAATTGTCTCTTTTTGTTCATATAATATATATGACCACGGATTCCCACGCGTGCAATTAGCTTCTTTTTCGTCTTCTTTTCAAACCACCGTTTCCCACGCACGTACACTCCCGATGCTATGGTAGGTTTGAAAATGGGCTACTTCACATTTGACCCCGTTATTGCCACAGCCAAATAACACATAGCACTACGGCTATTTAAGCCACCCTCTGCCTCTGCCATCCCTCGTCCATCTCCCATCCTCTCTACCATCTGCCCTTCTTGCTCTTCGACCACTTCTCCTTCTTCTAGCACATCCTCATCCATGCAGTACACCAGACCAACCTACCACTTCCCACCCACTGTGCCGGAGAGGCTCTACCCTCCTGGCGTGTACGTTGAGCGCACACTACGCGTGTGGGCGATATCAAGGTGGAGGACCGGAAGGAACTTCACCGAGTTCTTCCTCGCGTCTGGCTACCACCTCCCGCGGGGATCTCCAAGGATGTTCCATGTCGAGGAGGTCATCCAAAACGGGGTGGTGGTTGCTCTCCTTGCCCACTTCACCAACACATTCGATGCCTTCTACCTCCTCAGCCGTGTGTTTTTGTGCGGCTGCGAGTTCATCGCTTTCATCACCCACAACATGTTCACGGAGTACACCAACATATTCCCCACCATGTCGCGCATGCACACTCTTCCGTACCCCATCGACAATGCCCCGGAGGAGCAGTGAAGGGCGCCCGGAGGAGGAGCGAGGTGGAGAAGGCGGCGTCTAGGGTTCTAAACCCTCTATCTTTTTTTGAGTCTATGTTATGTTAAGTTGTAATTGAACTATGTTGGAGATGCTATGGGCTTATTGGCCCGTTTAGGTTGTTCTATTATTAAGTTTTCTATCTATTCTATTATGAAGTTCTTCCTAGTTTCAACTATGTGATCGTGATATGGGCTTGTTGGCCCTATCTACATATTTGTTGATTCTTTTCTTAGAGAGCTCGCCTTGTTAGTAACCACCTAGTGCATGCAACCACAATGAACCCTTGTTTTTTTCACACAAGTCACTAATATGTAGCCACCTAGCTAGTGCATGCAGCCATAAAAATATAAAACATATTTGTTCAATTTATTTGTCGTAGCAAAACGGGTGTAGATGTGAGTGGATCAAAAAGGCTGCAACTGATCATAAAAAATGATGCTCTAAATCGAGGAGACAAGCGTGCGAGAAGATAGGAACCAGCGGCAGCGACCGTCGCTGCATCCATGGTGGCTGGCGTGCACAAAAGCGGCTCGGTCAGTGCATCGTGGCGGCACGCATCGGTGCATCATGGCGGCACGCATCAACGCATGCAGGGAGGCTTGCTGGGTGCATGCATAACAAGCTTCTGTCGTGGTGGTGCGCGCAGGCGTTTAATGCAAGGGACGGCCCAACGAAACCACGGCCCAACGGTCGTACAGCGACACCGACCAACACGGCCCCACTCGTCAGAGTTAACGATCAAAGCACTGACCCGACGGCGACGTCCGTTGTGACCTGTTCTGAGGGTTTCGGGCAAGGGAGTGGGGAAAAGTGAGCAAAAGTTAAGAGCGTGGGGATGAATGAGTAGAGCTAAGGAACCAGGGGTACAGATGTAAAAAACCCTAAAAGATATAGATATTTTATGAAGAGTAGTATTTGCTCTAGAT